>NW_026894166.1:0-178495 GCF_032452875.1 Bos javanicus
CATGCAGTGTCGCGCGGCTCAGCTGGCGAGAATCTGGCAGATGAGCAGGCAGGTGTCGCGCGGCTCAGCTGGCGAGTATCAGGCAGATGAGCAGGCAGGTGTCGCGCGGCTCAGCTGGCGAGTATCAGGCAGATGAGCAGGCAGGTGTCGCGCGGCTCACCTGGCGAGTATCAGGCAGATGAGCAGGCAGGTGTCGCGGGCTCAGCTATTGAGTATCAGGCAGATGAGCAGGCAGGTGTCGCACGGCTCAGCTGGCGAGTATCAGGCAGGTGAGCAGGCAGGTGTCGCGGGGCTCAGCTGGCGAGTATCAGGCAGGTGAGCAGGCAGGTGTCGCGCGGCTCAGCTGGCGAGTATCAGGCAGATGAGCAGGCAGGTGTCGCGCGGCTCAGCTGGCGAGTATCAGGCAGATTAGCAGGCAGGTGTCGCGCGGCTGAGCTGACGAGTATCAGGCAGATGAGCAGGCAGGTGTCAGCGGCTCAGCTGGCGAGTATCAGGCAGATGAGGAGGCAGGTGTCGCGCGGCTCAGCTGGCGAGTATCAGGCAGATGAGCCGGCAGGTGTCGCGCGGCTCAGCTGGCGAGTATCAGCCAGATGAGCAGGCAGGTGTCGCGCGGCTCAGCTGGCGAGTATCAGGCAGATGAGCAGGCAGGTGTCGCTGGGCTCAGCTGGCGAGTATCAGGCAGATGAGCAGGCAGGTGTCGCGCGGCTCAGCTGGCGAGTATCAGGCAGATGAGCAGGCAGGTGTCGCGCGGCTCAGCTGGCGAGTATCAGGCAGATGAGCAGGCAGGTGTCGCGCGGCTCAGCTGGCGAGTATCAGGCAGATGAGCAGGCAGGTGTCGCGCGGCTCAGCTGGCGAGTATCAGGCAGATGAGCAGGCAGGTGTCGCGCGGCTCAGCTGGCGAGTATCAGGCAGATGAGCAGGCAGGTGTCGCGCGGCTCAGCTGGCGAGTATCAGGCAGATGAGCAGGCAGGTGTCGCGCGGCTCAGCTGGCGAGTATCAGGCAGATGAGCAGGCAGGTGTCGCGCGCCTCAGCTGGCGAGTATCAGGCAGATGAGCAGGCAGGTGTCGCGCGGCTCAGCTGGCGAGTATCAGGCAGATTAGCAGGCAGGTGTCGCGCGGCTCAGCTGGCGAGTATCAGGCAGATGAGCAGCAGGTGTCGTCGGGCTCAGCTGGCGAGTATCAGGCAGATGAGCAGGCAGGTGTCGCGCGGCCCAGCTGGCGAGTATCAGGCAGATGAGCAGGCAGGTGTCGCGCGGCTCAGCTGGCGAGTATCAGGCAGATGAGCAGGCAGGTGTCGCGCGGCTCAGCTGGCGAGTATCAGGCAGATGAGCAGGCAGGTGTCGCGGGCTCAGCTGGCGAGTATCAGGCAGATGAGCAGGCAGGTGTCGCGCGGCTCAGCTGGCGAGTATCAGGCAGATGAGCAGGCAGGTGTCGCGCGGCTCAGCTGGCGAGTATCAGGCAGATGAGCAGGCAGGTGTCGCGCGGCTCAGCTGGCGAGTATCAGGCAGATGAGCAGGCAGGTGTCGCGCGGCTCAGCTGGCGAGTATCAGGCTGATGAGCAGGCAGGTGTCGCGCGGCTCAGCTGGCGAGTATCAGGCAGATGAGCAGGCAGGTGTCGCGCGGCTCAGCTGGCGAGTATCAGGCAGATGAGCAGGCAGGTGTCGCGCGGCTCAGCTGGCGAGTATCAGGCAGATGAGCAGGCAGGTGTCGCGGGCTCAGCTGGCGAGTATCAGGCAGATGAGCAGGCAGGTGTCGCGCGGCTCAGCTGGCGAGTATCAGGCAGATGAGCAGGCAGGTGTCGCGCGGCTCAGCTGGCGAGTATCAGGCAGATGAGCAGGCAGGTGTCGCGCGGCTCAGCTGGCGAGTATCAGGCAGATGAGCAGGCAGGTGTCGCGCGGCTCAGCTGGCGAGTATCAGGCAGATGAGCAGGCAGGTGTCGCGCGGCTCAGCTGGCGAGTATCAGGCAGATGAGCAGGCAGGTGTCGCGCGGCTCAGCTGGCGAGTATCAGGCAGATGAGCAGGCAGGTGTCGCGCGGCTCAGCTGGCGAGCATCAGGCAGATGAGCAGGCAGGTGTCGCGCGGCTGAGCTGGCGAGTATCAGGCAGATGAGCAGGCAGGTGTCGCGCGGCCCAGCTGGCGAGTATCAGGCAGATGAGCAGGCAGGTGTCGCGCGGCTCAGCTGGCGAGTATCAGGCAGATGAGCAGGCAGGTGTCGCGCGGCTCAGCTGGCGAGTATCAGGCAGATGAGCAGGCAGGTGTCGCGCGGCTCAGCTGGCGAGTATCAGGCAGATGAGCAGGCAGGTGTCGCGCGGCTCAGCTGGCGAGTATCAGGCAGATGAGCAGGCAGGTGTCGCGGGGCTCAGCAGGCGAGTATCAGGCAGATGAGCAGGCAGGTGTCGCGCGGCTCAGCTGGCGAGTATCAGGCAGATGAGCAGGCAGGTGTCGCGGGCTGAGCTGGCGAGTATCAGGCAGATGAGCAGGCAGGTGTCGCGCGGCTCAGCTGGCGAGTATCAGGCAGATGAGCAGGCAGGTGTCGCGCGGCTCAGCTGGCGAGTATCAGGCAGATGAGCAGGCAGGTGTCGCGGGCTCAGCTGGCGAGTATCAGGCAGATGAGCAGGCAGGTGTCGCGCGGCTCAGCTGGCGAGTATCAGGCAGATGAGCAGGCAGGTGTCGCGCGGCTCAGCTGGCGAGTATCAGGCAGATGAGCAGGCAGGTGTCGCGCGGCTCAGCTGGCGAGTATCAGGCAGATGAGCAGGCAGGTGTCGCGCGGCTCAGCTGGCGAGTATCAGGCAGATGAGCAGGCAGGTGTCGCGCGGCTCAGCTGGCGAGTATCAGGCAGATGAGCAGGCAGGTGTCGCGGGGCTCAGCTGGCGAGTATCAGGCAGATGAGCAGGCAGGTGTCGCGCGGCTCAGCTGGCGAGCATCAGGCAGATGAGCAGGCAGGTGTCGCGCGGCTCAGCTGGCGAGTATCAGGCAGATGAGCAGGCAGGTGTCGCGCACTCAGCTGGCGAGTATCAGGCAGATGAGCAGGCAGGTGTCGCGTGGCTCAGCTGGCGAGTATCAGGCAGATGAGCAGGCAGGTGTCGCGCGGCTCAGCTGGCGAGTATCAGGCAGATGAGCAGGCAGGTGTCGCGCGGCTGAGCTGGCGAGTATCAGGCAGATGAGCAGGCAGGTGTCGCGCGGCTCAGCTGGCGAGTATCAGGCAGATGAGCAGGCAGGTGTCGCGCGGCTCAGCTGGCGAGTATCAGGCAGATGAGCAGGCAGGTGTCGCGCGGCTCAGCTGGCGAGTATCAGGCAGATGAGCAGGCAGGTGTCGCGCGGCTCAGCTGGCGAGTATCAGGCAGATGAGCAGGCAGGTGTCGCGCGGCTCAGCTGGCGAGTATCAGGCAGATGAGCAGGCAGGTGTCGCGCGGCTCAGCTGGCGAGTATCAGGCAGATGAGCAGGCAGGTGTCGCGCGGCTCAGCTGGCGAGTATCAGGCAGATGAGCAGGCAGGTGTCGCGCGGCTCAGCTGGCGAGTATCAGGCAGATGAGCAGGCAGGTGTCGCGCGGCTCAGCTGGCGAGTATCAGGCAGATGAGCAGGCAGGTGTCGCGCGGCTCAGCTGGCGAGTATCAGGCAGATGAGCAGGCAGGTGTCGCGCGGCTCAGCTGGCGAGTATCAGGCAGATGAGCAGGCAGGTGTCGCGCGGCTCAGCTGGCGAGTATCAGGCAGATGAGCAGGCAGGTGTCGCGCGGCTCAGCTGGCGAGTATCAGGCAGATGAGCAGGCAGGTGTCGCGCGGCTCAGCTGGCGAGTATCAGGCAGATGAGCAGGCAGGTGTAGCGCGGCTCAGCTGGCGAGTATCAGGCAGATGAGCAGGCAGGTGTCGCGCGGCTCAGCTGGCACAGTATCAGGCAGATGAGCAGGCAGGTGTCGCGCGGCTCAGCTGGCGAGTATCAGGCAGATGAGCAGGCAGGTGTCGCGCGGCTCAGCTGGCGAGTATCAGGCAGATGAGCAGGCAGGTGTCGCGCGGCTCAGCTGGCGAGTATCAGGCAGATGAGCAGGCAGGTGTCGCGCGGCTCAGCTGGCGAGTATCAGGCAGATGAGCAGGCAGGTGTCGCGCGGCTCAGCTGGCGAGTATCAGGCAGATGAGCAGGCAGGTGTCGCGCGGCTCAGCTGGCGAGTATCAGGCAGATGAGCAGGCAGGTGTCGCGCGGCTCAGCTGGCGAGTATCAGGCAGATGAGCAGGCAGGTGTCGCGCGGCTCAGCTGGCGAGTATCAGGCAGATGAGCAGGCAGGTGTCGCGCGGCTCAGCTGGCGAGTATCAGGCAGATGAGCAGGCAGGTGTCGCGCGGCTCAGCTGGCGAGTATCAGGCAGATGAGCAGGCAGGTGTCGCGCGGCTCAGCTGGCGAGTATCAGGCAGATGAGCAGGCAGGTGTCGCGCGGCTCAGCTGGCGAGTATCAGGCAGATGAGCAGGCAGGTGTCGCGCGGCTCAGCTGGCGAGTATCAGGCAGATGAGCAGGCAGGTGTCGCGCGGCTCAGCTGGCGAGTATCAGGCAGATGAGCAGGCAGGTGTCGCGCGGCTCAGCTGGCGAGTATCAGGCAGATGAGCAGGCAGGTGTCGCGCGGCTCAGCTGGCGAGTATCAGGCAGATGAGCAGGCAGGTGTCGCGCGGCTCAGCTGGCGAGTATCAGGCAGATGAGCAGGCAGGTGTCGCGCGGCTCAGCTGGCGAGTATCAGGCAGATGAGCAGGCAGGTGTCGCGCGGCTCAGCTGGCGAGTATCAGGCAGATGAGCAGGCAGGTGTCGCGCGGCTCAGCTGGCGAGTATCAGGCAGATGAGCAGGCAGGTGTCGCGCGGCTCAGCTGGCGAGTATCAGGCAGATGAGCAGGCAGGTGTCGCGCGGCTCAGCTGGCGAGTATCAGGCAGATGAGCAGGCAGGTGTCGCGCGGCTCAGCTGGCGAGTATCAGGCAGATGAGCAGGCAGGTGTCGCGCGGCTCAGCTGGCGAGTATCAGGCAGATGAGCAGGCAGGTGTCGCGCGGCTCAGCTGGCGAGTATCAGGCAGATGAGCAGGCAGGTGTCGCGCGGCTCAGCTGGCGAGTATCAGGCAGATGAGCAGGCAGGTGTCGCGCGGCTCAGCTGGCGAGTATCAGGCAGATGAGCAGGCAGGTGTCGCGCGGCTCAGCTGGCGAGTATCAGGCAGATGAGCAGGCAGGTGTCGCGCGGCTCAGCTGGCGAGTATCAGGCAGATGAGCAGGCAGGTGTCGCGCGGCTCAGCTGGCGAGTATCAGGCAGATGAGCAGGCAGGTGTCGCGCGGCTCAGCTGGCGAGTATCAGGCAGATGAGCAGGCAGGTGTCGCGGGCTCAGCTGGCGAGTATCAGGCAGATGAGCAGGCAGGTGTCGCGCGGCTCAGCTGGCGAGTATCAGGCAGATGAGCAGGCAGGTGTCGCGCGGCTCAGCTGGCGAGTATCAGGCAGATGAGCAGGCAGGTGTCGCGCGGCTCAGCTGGCGAGTATCAGGCAGATGAGCAGGCAGGTGTCGCGCGGCTCAGCTGGCGAGTATCAGGCAGATGAGCAGGCAGGTGTCGCGCGGCTCAGCTGGCGAGTATCAGGCAGATGAGCAGGCAGGTGTCGCGCGGCTCAGCTGGCGAGTATCAGGCAGATGAGCAGGCAGGTGTCGCGCGGCTCAGCTGGCGAGTATCAGGCAGATGAGCAGGCAGGTGTCGCGCGGCTCAGCTGGCGAGTATCAGGCAGATGAGCAGGCAGGTGTCGCGCGGCTCAGCTGGCGAGTATCAGGCAGATGAGCAGGCAGGTGTCGCGCGGCTCAGCTGGCGAGTATCAGGCAGATGAGCAGGCAGGTGTCGCGCGGCTCAGCTGGCGAGTATCAGGCAGATGAGCAGGCAGGTGTCGCGCGGCTCAGCTGGCGAGTATCAGGCAGATGAGCAGGCAGGTGTCGCGCGGCTCAGCTGGCGAGTATCAGGCAGATGAGCAGGCAGGTGTCGCGCGGCTCAGCTGGCGAGTATCAGGCAGATGAGCAGGCAGGTGTCGCGCGGCTCAGCTGGCGAGTATCAGGCAGATGAGCAGGCAGGTGTCGCGCGGCTCAGCTGGCGAGTATCAGGCAGATGAGCAGGCAGGTGTCGCGCGGCTCAGCTGGCGAGTATCAGGCAGATGAGCAGGCAGGTGTCGCGCGGCTCAGCTGGCGAGTATCAGGCAGATGAGCAGGCAGGTGTCGCGCGGCTCAGCTGGCGAGTATCAGGCAGATGAGCAGGCAGGTGTCGCGCGGCTCAGCTGGCGAGTATCAGGCAGATGAGCAGGCAGGTGTCGCGCGGCTCAGCTGGCGAGTATCAGGCAGATGAGCAGGCAGGTGTCGCGCGGCTCAGCTGGCGAGTATCAGGCAGATGAGCAGGCAGGTGTCGCGCGGCTCATCTTGCGAGTATCAGGCAGATGAGCAGGCAGGTGTCGCGCGGCTCAGCTGGCGAGTATCAGGCAGATGAGTAGGCAGGTGTCGCGGGCTTCAGCTGCCGAGCATCAGGCAGATGAGCAGGCAGGTGTCGCGCGGCTCAGCTGGCGAGTATCAGGCAGATGAGCAGGCAGGTGTCGCGCGGCTCAGCTGGCGAGTATCAGGCAGATGAGCAGGCAGGTGTCGCGCGGCTCAGCTGGCGAGTATCAGGCAGATGAGCAGGCAGGTGTCGCGCGGCTCAGCTGGCGAGTATCAGGCAGATGAGCAGGCAGGTGTCGCGCGGCTCAGCTGGCGAGTATCAGGCAGATGAGCAGGCAGGTGTCGCGGGCTCAGCTGGCGAGTATCAGGCAGATGAGCAGGCAGGTGTCGCGCGGCTCAGCTGGCGAGTATCAGGCAGATGAGCAGGCAGGTGTCGCGCGGCTCAGCTGGCGAGTATCAGGCAGATGAGCAGGCAGGTGTCGCGCGGCTCAGCTGGCGAGTATCAGGCAGATGAGCAGGCAGGTGTCGCGCGGCTCAGCTGGCGAGTATCAGGCAGATGAGCAGGCAGGTGTCGCGCGGCTCAGCTGGCGAGTATCAGGCAGATGAGCAGGCAGGTGTCGCGCGGCTCAGCTGGCGAGTATCAGGCAGATGAGCAGGCAGGTGTCGCGCGGCTCAGCTGGCGAGTATCAGGCAGATGAGCAGGCAGGTGTCGCGCGGCTCAGCTGGCGAGTATCAGGCAGATGAGCAGGCAGGTGTCGCGCGGCTCAGCTGGCGAGTATCAGGCAGATGAGCAGGCAGGTGTCGCGCGGCTCAGCTGGCGAGTATCAGGCAGATGAGCAGGCAGGTGTCGCGCGGCTCAGCTGGCGAGTATCAGGCAGATGAGCAGGCAGGTGTCGCGCGGCTCAGCTGGCGAGTATCAGGCAGATGAGCAGGCAGGTGTCGCGCGGCTCAGCTGGCGAGTATCAGGCAGATGAGCAGGCAGGTGTCGCGCGGCTCAGCTGGCGAGTATCAGGCAGATGAGCAGGCAGGTGTCGCGCGGCTCAGCTGGCGAGTATCAGGCAGATGAGCAGGCAGGTGTCGCGCGGCTCAGCTGGCGAGTATCAGGCAGATGAGCAGGCAGGTGTCGCGCGGCTCAGCTGGCGAGTATCAGGCAGATGAGCAGGCAGGTGTCGCGCGGCTCAGCTGGCGAGTATCAGGCAGATGAGCAGGCAGGTGTCGCGCGGCTCAGCTGGCGAGTATCAGGCAGATGAGCAGGCAGGTGTCGCGCGGCTCAGCTGGCGAGTATCAGGCAGATGAGCAGGCAGGTGTCGCGCGGCTCAGCTGGCGAGTATCAGGCAGATGAGCAGGCAGGTGTCGCGCGGCTCAGCTGGCGAGTATCAGGCAGATGAGCAGGCAGGTGTCGCGCGGCTCAGCTGGCGAGTATCAGGCAGATGAGCAGGCAGGTGTCGCGCGGCTCAGCTGGCGAGTATCAGGCAGATGAGCAGGCAGGTGTCGCGCGGCTCAGCTGGCGAGTATCAGGCAGATGAGCAGGCAGGTGTCGCGGGCTCAGCTGGCGAGTATCAGGCAGATGAGCAGGCAGGTGTCGCGCGGCTCAGCTGGCGAGTATCAGGCAGATGAGCAGGCAGGTGTCGCGCGGCTCAGCTGGCGAGTATCAGGCAGATGAGCAGGCAGGTGTCGCGCGGCTCAGCTGGCGAGTATCAGGCAGATGAGCAGGCAGGTGTCGCGCGGCTCAGCTGGCGAGTATCAGGCAGATGAGCAGGCAGGTGTCGCGCGGCTCAGCTGGCGAGTATCAGGCAGATGAGCAGGCAGGTGTCGCGCGGCTCAGCTGGCGAGTATCAGGCAGATGAGCAGGCAGGTGTCGCGCGGCTCAGCTGGCGAGTATCAGGCAGATGAGCAGGCAGGTGTCGCGCGGCTCAGCTGGCGAGTATCAGGCAGATGAGCAGGCAGGTGTCGCGCGGCTCAGCTGGCGAGTATCAGGCAGATGAGCAGGCAGGTGTCGCGCGGCTCAGCTGGCGAGTATCAGGCAGATGAGCAGGCAGGTGTCGCGCGGCTCAGCTGGCGAGTATCAGGCAGATGAGCAGGCAGGTGTCGCGCGGCTCAGCTGGCGAGTATCAGGCAGATGAGCAGGCAGGTGTCGCGCGGCTCAGCTGGCGAGTATCAGGCAGATGAGCAGGCAGGTGTCGCGCGGCTCAGCTGGCGAGTATCAGGCAGATGAGCAGGCAGGTGTCGCGCGGCTCAGCTGGCGAGTATCAGGCAGATGAGCAGGCAGGTGTCGCGCGGCTCAGCTGGCGAGTATCAGGCAGATGAGCAGGCAGGTGTCGCGCGGCTCAGCTGGCGAGTATCAGGCAGATGAGCAGGCAGGTGTCGCGCGGCTCAGCTGGCGAGTATCAGGCAGATGAGCAGGCAGGTGTCGCGCGGCTCAGCTGGCGAGTATCAGGCAGATGAGCAGGCAGGTGTCGCGCGGCTCAGCTGGCGAGTATCAGGCAGATGAGCAGGCAGGTGTCGCGCGGCTCAGCTGGCGAGTATCAGGCAGATGAGCAGGCAGGTGTCGCGCGGCTCAGCTGGCGAGTATCAGGCAGATGAGCAGGCAGGTGTCGCGCGGCTCAGCTGGCGAGTATCAGGCAGATGAGCAGGCAGGTGTCGCGCGGCTCAGCTGGCGAGTATCAGGCAGATGAGCAGGCAGGTGTCGCGCGGCTCAGCTGGCGAGTATCAGGCAGATGAGCAGGCAGGTGTCGCGCGGCTCAGCTGGCGAGTATCAGGCAGATGAGCAGGCAGGTGTCGCGCGGCTCAGCTGGCGAGTATCAGGCAGATGAGCAGGCAGGTGTCGCGCGGCTCAGCTGGCGAGTATCAGGCAGATGAGCAGGCAGGTGTCGCGCGGCTCAGCTGGCGAGTATCAGGCAGATGAGCAGGCAGGTGTCGCGCGGCTCAGCTGGCGAGTATCAGGCAGATGAGCAGGCAGGTGTCGCGCGGCTCAGCTGGCGAGTATCAGGCAGATGAGCAGGCAGGTGTCGCGCGGCTCAGCTGGCGAGTATCAGGCAGATGAGCAGGCAGGTGTCGCGCGGCTCAGCTGGCGAGTATCAGGCAGATGAGCAGGCAGGTGTCGCGCGGCTCAGCTGGCGAGTATCAGGCAGATGAGCAGGCAGGTGTCGCGCGGCTCAGCTGGCGAGTATCAGGCAGATGAGCAGGCAGGTGTCGCGCGGCTCAGCTGGCGAGTATCAGGCAGATGAGCAGGCAGGTGTCGCGCGGCTCAGCTGGCGAGTATCAGGCAGATGAGCAGGCAGGTGTCGCGCGGCTCAGCTGGCGAGTATCAGGCAGATGAGCAGGCAGGTGTCGCGCGGCTCAGCTGGCGAGTATCAGGCAGATGAGCAGGCAGGTGTCGCGCGGCTCAGCTGGCGAGTATCAGGCAGATGAGCAGGCAGGTGTCGCGCGGCTCAGCTGGCGAGTATCAGGCAGATGAGCAGGCAGGTGTCGCGCGGCTCAGCTGGCGAGTATCAGGCAGATGAGCAGGCAGGTGTCGCGCGGCTCAGCTGGCGAGTATCAGGCAGATGAGCAGGCAGGTGTCGCGCGGCTCAGCTGGCGAGTATCAGGCAGATGAGCAGGCAGGTGTCGCGCGGCTCAGCTGGCGAGTATCAGGCAGATGAGCAGGCAGGTGTCGCGCGGCTCAGCTGGCGAGTATCAGGCAGATGAGCAGGCAGGTGTCGCGCGGCTCAGCTGGCGAGTATCAGGCAGATGAGCAGGCAGGTGTCGCGCGGCTCAGCTGGCGAGTATCAGGCAGATGAGCAGGCAGGTGTCGCGCGGCTCAGCTGGCGAGTATCAGGCAGATGAGCAGGCAGGTGTCGCGCGGCTCAGCTGGCGAGTATCAGGCAGATGAGCAGGCAGGTGTCGCGCGGCTCAGCTGGCGAGTATCAGGCAGATGAGCAGGCAGGTGTCGCGCGGCTCAGCTGGCGAGTATCAGGCAGATGAGCAGGCAGGTGTCGCGCGGCTCAGCTGGCGAGTATCAGGCAGATGAGCAGGCAGGTGTCGCGCGGCTCAGCTGGCGAGTATCAGGCAGATGAGCAGGCAGGTGTCGCGCGGCTCAGCTGGCGAGTATCAGGCAGATGAGCAGGCAGGTGTCGCGCGGCTCAGCTGGCGAGTATCAGGCAGATGAGCAGGCAGGTGTCGCGCGGCTCAGCTGGCGAGTATCAGGCAGATGAGCAGGCAGGTGTCGCGCGGCTCAGCTGGCGAGTATCAGGCAGATGAGCAGGCAGGTGTCGCGCGGCTCAGCTGGCGAGTATCAGGCAGATGAGCAGGCAGGTGTCGCGCGGCTCAGCTGGCGAGTATCAGGCAGATGAGCAGGCAGGTGTCGCGCGGCTCAGCTGGCGAGTATCAGGCAGATGAGCAGGCAGGTGTCGCGCGGCTCAGCTGGCGAGTATCAGGCAGATGAGCAGGCAGGTGTCGCGCGGCTCAGCTGGCGAGTATCAGGCAGATGAGCAGGCAGGTGTCGCGCGGCTCAGCTGGCGAGTATCAGGCAGATGAGCAGGCAGGTGTCGCGCGGCTCAGCTGGCGAGTATCAGGCAGATGAGCAGGCAGGTGTCGCGCGGCTCAGCTGGCGAGTATCAGGCAGATGAGCAGGCAGGTGTCGCGCGGCTCAGCTGGCGAGTATCAGGCAGATGAGCAGGCAGGTGTCGCGCGGCTCAGCTGGCGAGTATCAGGCAGATGAGCAGGCAGGTGTCGCGCGGCTCAGCTGGCGAGTATCAGGCAGATGAGCAGGCAGGTGTCGCGCGGCTCAGCTGGCGAGTATCAGGCAGATGAGCAGGCAGGTGTCGCGCGGCTCAGCTGGCGAGTATCAGGCAGATGAGCAGGCAGGTGTCGCGCGGCTCAGCTGGCGAGTATCAGGCAGATGAGCAGGCAGGTGTCGCGCGGCTCAGCTGGCGAGTATCAGGCAGATGAGCAGGCAGGTGTCGCGCGGCTCAGCTGGCGAGTATCAGGCAGATGAGCAGGCAGGTGTCGCGCGGCTCAGCTGGCGAGTATCAGGCAGATGAGCAGGCAGGTGTCGCGCGGCTCAGCTGGCGAGTATCAGGCAGATGAGCAGGCAGGTGTCGCGCGGCTCAGCTGGCGAGTATCAGGCAGATGAGCAGGCAGGTGTCGCGCGGCTCAGCTGGCGAGTATCAGGCAGATGAGCAGGCAGGTGTCGCGCGGCTCAGCTGGCGAGTATCAGGCAGATGAGCAGGCAGGTGTCGCGCGGCTCAGCTGGCGAGTATCAGGCAGATGAGCAGGCAGGTGTCGCGCGGCTCAGCTGGCGAGTATCAGGCAGATGAGCAGGCAGGTGTCGCGCGGCTCAGCTGGCGAGTATCAGGCAGATGAGCAGGCAGGTGTCGCGCGGCTCAGCTGGCGAGTATCAGGCAGATGAGCAGGCAGGTGTCGCGCGGCTCAGCTGGCGAGTATCAGGCAGATGAGCAGGCAGGTGTCGCGCGGCTCAGCTGGCGAGTATCAGGCAGATGAGCAGGCAGGTGTCGCGCGGCTCAGCTGGCGAGTATCAGGCAGATGAGCAGGCAGGTGTCGCGCGGCTCAGCTGGCGAGTATCAGGCAGATGAGCAGGCAGGTGTCGCGCGGCTCAGCTGGCGAGTATCAGGCAGATGAGCAGGCAGGTGTCGCGCGGCTCAGCTGGCGAGTATCAGGCAGATGAGCAGGCAGGTGTCGCGCGGCTCAGCTGGCGAGTATCAGGCAGATGAGCAGGCAGGTGTCGCGCGGCTCAGCTGGCGAGTATCAGGCAGATGAGCAGGCAGGTGTCGCGCGGCTCAGCTGGCGAGTATCAGGCAGATGAGCAGGCAGGTGTCGCGCGGCTCAGCTGGCGAGTATCAGGCAGATGAGCAGGCAGGTGTCGCGCGGCTCAGCTGGCGAGTATCAGGCAGATGAGCAGGCAGGTGTCGCGCGGCTCAGCTGGCGAGTATCAGGCAGATGAGCAGGCAGGTGTCGCGCGGCTCAGCTGGCGAGTATCAGGCAGATGAGCAGGCAGGTGTCGCGCGGCTCAGCTGGCGAGTATCAGGCAGATGAGCAGGCAGGTGTCGCGCGGCTCAGCTGGCGAGTATCAGGCAGATGAGCAGGCAGGTGTCGCGCGGCTCAGCTGGCGAGTATCAGGCAGATGAGCAGGCAGGTGTCGCGCGGCTCAGCTGGCGAGTATCAGGCAGATGAGCAGGCAGGTGTCGCGCGGCTCAGCTGGCGAGTATCAGGCAGATGAGCAGGCAGGTGTCGCGCGGCTCAGCTGGCGAGTATCAGGCAGATGAGCAGGCAGGTGTCGCGCGGCTCAGCTGGCGAGTATCAGGCAGATGAGCAGGCAGGTGTCGCGCGGCTCAGCTGGCGAGTATCAGGCAGATGAGCAGGCAGGTGTCGCGCGGCTCAGCTGGCGAGTATCAGGCAGATGAGCAGGCAGGTGTCGCGCGGCTCAGCTGGCGAGTATCAGGCAGATGAGCAGGCAGGTGTCGCGCGGCTCAGCTGGCGAGTATCAGGCAGATGAGCAGGCAGGTGTCGCGCGGCTCAGCTGGCGAGTATCAGGCAGATGAGCAGGCAGGTGTCGCGCGGCTCAGCTGGCGAGTATCAGGCAGATGAGCAGGCAGGTGTCGCGCGGCTCAGCTGGCGAGTATCAGGCAGATGAGCAGGCAGGTGTCGCGCGGCTCAGCTGGCGAGTATCAGGCAGATGAGCAGGCAGGTGTCGCGCGGCTCAGCTGGCGAGTATCAGGCAGATGAGCAGGCAGGTGTCGCGCGGCTCAGCTGGCGAGTATCAGGCAGATGAGCAGGCAGGTGTCGCGCGGCTCAGCTGGCGAGTATCAGGCAGATGAGCAGGCAGGTGTCGCGCGGCTCAGCTGGCGAGTATCAGGCAGATGAGCAGGCAGGTGTCGCGCGGCTCAGCTGGCGAGTATCAGGCAGATGAGCAGGCAGGTGTCGCGCGGCTCAGCTGGCGAGTATCAGGCAGATGAGCAGGCAGGTGTCGCGCGGCTCAGCTGGCGAGTATCAGGCAGATGAGCAGGCAGGTGTCGCGCGGCTCAGCTGGCGAGTATCAGGCAGATGAGCAGGCAGGTGTCGCGCGGCTCAGCTGGCGAGTATCAGGCAGATGAGCAGGCAGGTGTCGCGCGGCTCAGCTGGCGAGTATCAGGCAGATGAGCAGGCAGGTGTCGCGCGGCTCAGCTGGCGAGTATCAGGCAGATGAGCAGGCAGGTGTCGCGCGGCTCAGCTGGCGAGTATCAGGCAGATGAGCAGGCAGGTGTCGCGCGGCTCAGCTGGCGAGTATCAGGCAGATGAGCAGGCAGGTGTCGCGCGGCTCAGCTGGCGAGTATCAGGCAGATGAGCAGGCAGGTGTCGCGCGGCTCAGCTGGCGAGTATCAGGCAGATGAGCAGGCAGGTGTCGCGCGGCTCAGCTGGCGAGTATCAGGCAGATGAGCAGGCAGGTGTCGCGCGGCTCAGCTGGCGAGTATCAGGCAGATGAGCAGGCAGGTGTCGCGCGGCTCAGCTGGCGAGTATCAGGCAGATGAGCAGGCAGGTGTCGCGCGGCTCAGCTGGCGAGTATCAGGCAGATGAGCAGGCAGGTGTCGCGCGGCTCAGCTGGCGAGTATCAGGCAGATGAGCAGGCAGGTGTCGCGCGGCTCAGCTGGCGAGTATCAGGCAGATGAGCAGGCAGGTGTCGCGCGGCTCAGCTGGCGAGTATCAGGCAGATGAGCAGGCAGGTGTCGCGCGGCTCAGCTGGCGAGTATCAGGCAGATGAGCAGGCAGGTGTCGCGCGGCTCAGCTGGCGAGTATCAGGCAGATGAGCAGGCAGGTGTCGCGCGGCTCAGCTGGCGAGTATCAGGCAGATGAGCAGGCAGGTGTCGCGCGGCTCAGCTGGCGAGTATCAGGCAGATGAGCAGGCAGGTGTCGCGCGGCTCAGCTGGCGAGTATCAGGCAGATGAGCAGGCAGGTGTCGCGCGGCTCAGCTGGCGAGTATCAGGCAGATGAGCAGGCAGGTGTCGCGCGGCTCAGCTGGCGAGTATCAGGCAGATGAGCAGGCAGGTGTCGCGCGGCTCAGCTGGCGAGTATCAGGCAGATGAGCAGGCAGGTGTCGCGCGGCTCAGCTGGCGAGTATCAGGCAGATGAGCAGGCAGGTGTCGCGCGGCTCAGCTGGCGAGTATCAGGCAGATGAGCAGGCAGGTGTCGCGCGGCTCAGCTGGCGAGTATCAGGCAGATGAGCAGGCAGGTGTCGCGCGGCTCAGCTGGCGAGTATCAGGCAGATGAGCAGGCAGGTGTCGCGCGGCTCAGCTGGCGAGTATCAGGCAGATGAGCAGGCAGGTGTCGCGCGGCTCAGCTGGCGAGTATCAGGCAGATGAGCAGGCAGGTGTCGCGCGGCTCAGCTGGCGAGTATCAGGCAGATGAGCAGGCAGGTGTCGCGCGGCTCAGCTGGCGAGTATCAGGCAGATGAGCAGGCAGGTGTCGGGCGGCTCAGCTGGCGAGTATCAGGCAGATGAGCAGGCAGGTGTCGCGCGGCTCAGCTGGCGAGTATCAGGCAGATGAGCCGGCACGTGTCGCGCGGCTCAGCTGGCGAGTATCAGGCAGATGAGCAGGCAGGTGTCGCGCGGCTCAGCTGGCGAGTATCAGGCAGATGAGCAGGCAGGTGTCGCGCGGCTCAGCTGGCGAGTATCAGGCAGATGAGCAGGCAGGTGTCGCGCGGCTCAGCTGGCGAGTATCAGGCAGATGAGCAGGCAGGTGTCGCGCGGCTCAGCTGGCGAGTATCAGGCAGATGAGCAGGCAGGTGTCGCGCGGCTCAGCTGGCGAGTATCAGGCAGATGAGCAGGCAGGTGTCGCGCGGCTCAGCTGGCGAGTATCAGGCAGATGAGCAGGCAGGTGTCGCGCGGCTCAGCTGGCGAGTATCAGGCAGATGAGCAGGCAGGTGTCGCGCGGCTCAGCTGGCGAGTATCAGGCAGATGAGCAGGCAGGTGTCGCGCGGCTCAGCTGGCGAGTATCAGGCAGATGAGCAGGCAGGTGTCGCGCGGCTCAGCTGGCGAGTATCAGGCAGATGAGCAGGCAGGTGTCGCGCGGCTCAGCTGGCGAGT
Source organism: Bos javanicus (assembly GCF_032452875.1). Classification (NCBI taxonomy): domain Eukaryota; kingdom Metazoa; phylum Chordata; class Mammalia; order Artiodactyla; family Bovidae; genus Bos; species Bos javanicus. The sequence continues at coordinate 15,478 of NW_026894166.1, forward strand.
ATCAGGCAGATGAGCAGGCAGGTGTCGCGCGGCTCAGCTGGCGAGTATCAGGCAGATGAGCAGGCAGGTGTCGCGCGGCTCAGCTGGCGAGTATCAGGCAGATGAGCAGGCAGGTGTCGCGCGGCTCAGCTGGCGAGTATCAGGCAGATGAGCAGGCAGGTGTCGCGCGGCTCAGCTGGCGAGTATCAGGCAGATGAGCAGGCAGGTGTCGCGCGGCTCAGCTGGCGAGTATCAGGCAGATGAGCAGGCAGGTGTCGCGCGGCTCAGCTGGCGAGTATCAGGCAGATGAGCAGGCAGGTGTCGCGCGGCTCAGCTGGCGAGTATCAGGCAGATGAGCAGGCAGGTGTCGCGCGGCTCAGCTGGCGAGTATCAGGCAGATGAGCAGGCAGGTGTCGCGCGGCTCAGCTGGCGAGTATCAGGCAGATGAGCAGGCAGGTGTCGCGCGGCTCAGCTGGCGAGTATCAGGCAGATGAGCAGGCAGGTGTCGCGCGGCTCAGCTGGCGAGTATCAGGCAGATGAGCAGGCAGGTGTCGCGCGGCTCAGCTGGCGAGTATCAGGCAGATGAGCAGGCAGGTGTCGCGCGGCTCAGCTGGCGAGTATCAGGCAGATGAGCAGGCAGGTGTCGCGCGGCTCAGCTGGCGAGTATCAGGCAGATGAGCAGGCAGGTGTCGCGCGGCTCAGCTGGCGAGTATCAGGCAGATGAGCAGGCAGGTGTCGCGCGGCTCAGCTGGCGAGTATCAGGCAGATGAGCAGGCAGGTGTCGCGCGGCTCAGCTGGCGAGTATCAGGCAGATGAGCAGGCAGGTGTCGCGCGGCTCAGCTGGCGAGTATCAGGCAGATGAGCAGGCAGGTGTCGCGCGGCTCAGCTGGCGAGTATCAGGCAGATGAGCAGGCAGGTGTCGCGCGGCTCAGCTGGCGAGTATCAGGCAGATGAGCAGGCAGGTGTCGCGCGGCTCAGCTGGCGAGTATCAGGCAGATGAGCAGGCAGGTGTCGCGCGGCTCAGCTGGCGAGTATCAGGCAGATGAGCAGGCAGGTGTCGCGCGGCTCAGCTGGCGAGTATCAGGCAGATGAGCAGGCAGGTGTCGCGCGGCTCAGCTGGCGAGTATCAGGCAGATGAGCAGGCAGGTGTCGCGCGGCTCAGCTGGCGAGTATCAGGCAGATGAGCAGGCAGGTGTCGCGCGGCTCAGCTGGCGAGTATCAGGCAGATGAGCAGGCAGGTGTCGCGCGGCTCAGCTGGCGAGTATCAGGCAGATGAGCAGGCAGGTGTCGCGCGGCTCAGCTGGCGAGTATCAGGCAGATGAGCAGGCAGGTGTCGCGCGGCTCAGCTGGCGAGTATCAGGCAGATGAGCAGGCAGGTGTCGCGCGGCTCAGCTGGCGAGTATCAGGCAGATGAGCAGGCAGGTGTCGCGCGGCTCAGCTGGCGAGTATCAGGCAGATGAGCAGGCAGGTGTCGCGCGGCTCAGCTGGCGAGTATCAGGCAGATGAGCAGGCAGGTGTCGCGCGGCTCAGCTGGCGAGTATCAGGCAGATGAGCAGGCAGGTGTCGCGCGGCTCAGCTGGCGAGTATCAGGCAGATGAGCAGGCAGGTGTCGCGCGGCTCAGCTGGCGAGTATCAGGCAGATGAGCAGGCAGGTGTCGCGCGGCTCAGCTGGCGAGTATCAGGCAGATGAGCAGGCAGGTGTCGCGCGGCTCAGCTGGCGAGTATCAGGCAGATGAGCAGGCAGGTGTCGCGCGGCTCAGCTGGCGAGTATCAGGCAGATGAGCAGGCAGGTGTCGCGCGGCTCAGCTGGCGAGTATCAGGCAGATGAGCAGGCAGGTGTCGCGCGGCTCAGCTGGCGAGTATCAGGCAGATGAGCAGGCAGGTGTCGCGCGGCTCAGCTGGCGAGTATCAGGCAGATGAGCAGGCAGGTGTCGCGCGGCTCAGCTGGCGAGTATCAGGCAGATGAGCAGGCAGGTGTCGCGCGGCTCAGCTGGCGAGTATCAGGCAGATGAGCAGGCAGGTGTCGCGCGGCTCAGCTGGCGAGTATCAGGCAGATGAGCAGGCAGGTGTCGCGCGGCTCAGCTGGCGAGTATCAGGCAGATGAGCAGGCAGGTGTCGCGCGGCTCAGCTGGCGAGTATCAGGCAGATGAGCAGGCAGGTGTCGCGGGGCTCAGCTGGCGAGTATCAGGCAGATGAGCAGGCAGGTGTCGCGCGGCTCAGCTGGCGAGTATCAGGCAGATGAGCAGGCAGGTGTCGCGCGGCTCAGCTGGCGAGTATCAGGCAGATGAGCAGGCAGGTGTCGCGCGGCTCAGCTGGCGAGTATCAGGCAGATGAGCAGGCAGGTGTCGCGCGGCTCAGCTGGCGAGTATCAGGCAGATGAGCAGGCAGGTGTCGCGCGGCTCAGCTGGCGAGTATCAGGCAGATGAGCAGGCAGGTGTCGCGCGGCTCAGCTGGCGAGTATCAGGCAGATGAGCAGGCAGGTGTCGCGCGGCTCAGCTGGCGAGTATCAGGCAGATGAGCAGGCAGGTGTCGCGCGGCTCAGCTGGCGAGTATCAGGCAGATGAGCAGGCAGGTGTCGCGCGGCTCAGCTGGCGAGTATCAGGCAGATGAGCAGGCAGGTGTCGCGCGGCTCAGCTGGCGAGTATCAGGCAGATGAGCAGGCAGGTGTCGCGCGGCTCAGCTGGCGAGTATCAGGCAGATGAGCAGGCAGGTGTCGCGCGGCTCAGCTGGCGAGTATCAGGCAGATGAGCAGGCAGGTGTCGCGCGGCTCAGCTGGCGAGTATCAGGCAGATGAGCAGGCAGGTGTCGCGCGGCTCAGCTGGCGAGTATCAGGCAGATGAGCAGGCAGGTGTCGCGCGGCTCAGCTGGCGAGTATCAGGCAGATGAGCAGGCAGGTGTCGCGCGGCTCAGCTGGCGAGTATCAGGCAGATGAGCAGGCAGGTGTCGCGCGGCTCAGCTGGCGAGTATCAGGCAGATGAGCAGGCAGGTGTCGCGCGGCTCAGCTGGCGAGTATCAGGCAGATGAGCAGGCAGGTGTCGCGCGGCTCAGCTGGCGAGTATCAGGCAGATGAGCAGGCAGGTGTCGCGCGGCTCAGCTGGCGAGTATCAGGCAGATGAGCAGGCAGGTGTCGCGCGGCTCAGCTGGCGAGTATCAGGCAGATGAGCAGGCAGGTGTCGCGCGGCTCAGCTGGCGAGTATCAGGCAGATGAGCAGGCAGGTGTCGCGCGGCTCAGCTGGCGAGTATCAGGCAGATGAGCAGGCAGGTGTCGCGCGGCTCAGCTGGCGAGTATCAGGCAGATGAGCAGGCAGGTGTCGCGCGGCTCAGCTGGCGAGTATCAGGCAGATGAGCAGGCAGGTGTCGCGCGGCTCAGCTGGCGAGTATCAGGCAGATGAGCAGGCAGGTGTCGCGCGGCTCAGCTGGCGAGTATCAGGCAGATGAGCAGGCAGGTGTCGCGCGGCTCAGCTGGCGAGTATCAGGCAGATGAGCAGGCAGGTGTCGCGCGGCTCAGCTGGCGAGTATCAGGCAGATGAGCAGGCAGGTGTCGCGCGGCTCAGCTGGCGAGTATCAGGCAGATGAGCAGGCAGGTGTCGCGCGGCTCAGCTGGCGAGTATCAGGCAGATGAGCAGGCAGGTGTCGCGCGGCTCAGCTGGCGAGTATCAGGCAGATGAGCAGGCAGGTGTCGCGCGGCTCAGCTGGCGAGTATCAGGCAGATGAGCAGGCAGGTGTCGCGCGGCTCAGCTGGCGAGTATCAGGCAGATGAGCAGGCAGGTGTCGCGCGGCTCAGCTGGCGAGTATCAGGCAGATGAGCAGGCAGGTGTCGCGCGGCTCAGCTGGCGAGTATCAGGCAGATGAGCAGGCAGGTGTCGCGCGGCTCAGCTGGCGAGTATCAGGCAGATGAGCAGGCAGGTGTCGCGCGGCTCAGCTGGCGAGTATCAGGCAGATGAGCAGGCAGGTGTCGCGCGGCTCAGCTGGCGAGTATCAGGCAGATGAGCAGGCAGGTGTCGCGCGGCTCAGCTGGCGAGTATCAGGCAGATGAGCAGGCAGGTGTCGCGCGGCTCAGCTGGCGAGTATCAGGCAGATGAGCAGGCAGGTGTCGCGCGGTTCAGCTGGCGAGTATCAGGCAGATGAGCAGGCAGGTGTCGCGCGGCTCAGCTGGCGAGTATCAGGCAGATGAGCAGGCAGGTGTCGCGCGGTTCAGCTGGCGAGTATCAGGCAGATGAGCAGGCAGGTGTCGCGCGGCTCAGCTGGCGAGTATCAGGCAGATGAGCAGGCAGGTGTCGCGCGACTCAGCTGGCGAGTATCAGGCAGATGAGCAGGCAGGTGTCGCGCGGCTCAGCTGGCGAGTATCAGGCAGATGAGCAGGCAGGTGTCGCGGGGCTCAGCTGGCGAGTATCAGGCAGATGAGCAGGCAGGTGTCGCGCGGCTCAGCTGGCGAGTATCAGGCAGATGAGCAGGCAGGTGTCGCGCGGCTCAGCTGGCGAGTATCAGGCAGATGAGCAGGCAGGTGTCGCGCGGCTCAGCTGGCGAGTATCAGGCAGATGAGCAGGCAGGTGTCGCGCGGCTCAGCTGGCGAGTATCAGGCAGATGAGCAGGCAGGTGTCGCGCGGCTCAGCTGGCGAGTATCAGGCAGATGAGCAGGCAGGTGTCGCGCGGCTCAGCTGGCGAGTATCAGGCAGATGAGCAGGCAGGTGTCGCGCGGCTCAGCTGGCGAGTATCAGGCAGATGAGCAGGCAGGTGTCGCGCGGCTCAGCTGGCGAGTATCAGGCAGATGAGCAGGCAGGTGTCGCGCGGCTCAGCTGGCGAGTATCAGGCAGATGAGCAGGCAGGTGTCGCGCGGCTCAGCTGGCGAGTATCAGGCAGATGAGCAGGCAGGTGTCGCGCGGCTCAGCTGGCGAGTATCAGGCAGATGAGCAGGCAGGTGTCGCGCGGCTCAGCTGGCGAGTATCAGGCAGATGAGCAGGCAGGTGTCGCGCGGCTCAGCTGGCGAGTATCAGGCAGATGAGCAGGCAGGTGTCGCGCGGCTCAGCTGGCGAGTATCAGGCAGATGAGCAGGCAGGTGTCGCGCGGCTCAGCTGGCGAGTATCAGGCAGATGAGCAGGCAGGTGTCGCGCGGCTCAGCTGGCGAGTATCAGGCAGATGAGCAGGCAGGTGTCGCGCGGCTCAGCTGGCGAGTATCAGGCAGATGAGCAGGCAGGTGTCGCGCGGCTCAGCTGGCGAGTATCAGGCAGATGAGCAGGCAGGTGTCGCGCGGCTCAGCTGGCGAGTATCAGGCAGATGAGCAGGCAGGTGTCGCGCGGCTCAGCTGGCGAGTATCAGGCAGATGAGCAGGCAGGTGTCGCGCGGCTCAGCTGGCGAGTATCAGGCAGATGAGCAGGCAGGTGTCGCGCGGCTCAGCTGGCGAGTATCAGGCAGATGAGCAGGCAGGTGTCGCGCGGCTCAGCTGGCGAGTATCAGGCAGATGAGCAGGCAGGTGTCGCGCGGCTCAGCTGGCGAGTATCAGGCAGATGAGCAGGCAGGTGTCGCGCGGCTCAGCTGGCGAGTATCAGGCAGATGAGCAGGCAGGTGTCGCGCGGCTCAGCTGGCGAGTATCAGGCAGATGAGCAGGCAGGTGTCGCGCGGCTCAGCTGGCGAGTATCAGGCAGATGAGCAGGCAGGTGTCGCGCGGCTCAGCTGGCGAGTATCAGGCAGATGAGCAGGCAGGTGTCGCGCGGCTCAGCTGGCGAGTATCAGGCAGATGAGCAGGCAGGTGTCGCGCGGCTCAGCTGGCGAGTATCAGGCAGATGAGCAGGCAGGTGTCGCGCGGCTCAGCTGGCGAGTATCAGGCAGATGAGCAGGCAGGTGTCGCGCGGCTCAGCTGGCGAGTATCAGGCAGATGAGCAGGCAGGTGTCGCGCGGCTCAGCTGGCGAGTATCAGGCAGATGAGCAGGCAGGTGTCGCGCGGCTCAGCTGGCGAGTATCAGGCAGATGAGCAGGCAGGTGTCGCGCGGCTCAGCTGGCGAGTATCAGGCAGATGAGCAGGCAGGTGTCGCGCGGCTCAGCTGGCGAGTATCAGGCAGATGAGCAGGCAGGTGTCGCGCGGCTCAGCTGGCGAGTATCAGGCAGATGAGCAGGCAGGTGTCGCGCGGCTCAGCTGGCGAGTATCAGGCAGATGAGCAGGCAGGTGTCGCGCGGCTCAGCTGGCGAGTATCAGGCAGATGAGCAGGCAGGTGTCGCGCGGCTCAGCTGGCGAGTATCAGGCAGATGAGCAGGCAGGTGTCGCGCGGCTCAGCTGGCGAGTATCAGGCAGATGAGCAGGCAGGTGTCGCGCGGCTCAGCTGGCGAGTATCAGGCAGATGAGCAGGCAGGTGTCGCGCGGCTCAGCTGGCGAGTATCAGGCAGATGAGCAGGCAGGTGTCGCGCGGCTCAGCTGGCGAGTATCAGGCAGATGAGCAGGCAGGTGTCGCGCGGCTCAGCTGGCGAGTATCAGGCAGATGAGCAGGCAGGTGTCGCGCGGCTCAGCTGGCGAGTATCAGGCAGATGAGCAGGCAGGTGTCGCGCGGCTCAGCTGGCGAGTATCAGGCAGATGAGCAGGCAGGTGTCGCGCGGCTCAGCTGGCGAGTATCAGGCAGATGAGCAGGCAGGTGTCGCGCGGCTCAGCTGGCGAGTATCAGGCAGATGAGCAGGCAGGTGTCGCGCGGCTCAGCTGGCGAGTATCAGGCAGATGAGCAGGCAGGTGTCGCGCGGCTCAGCTGGCGAGTATCAGGCAGATGAGCAGGCAGGTGTCGCGCGGCTCAGCTGGCGAGTATCAGGCAGATGAGCAGGCAGGTGTCGCGCGGCTCAGCTGGCGAGTATCAGGCAGATGAGCAGGCAGGTGTCGCGCGGCTCAGCTGGCGAGTATCAGGCAGATGAGCAGGCAGGTGTCGCGCGGCTCAGCTGGCGAGTATCAGGCAGATGAGCAGGCAGGTGTCGCGCGGCTCAGCTGGCGAGTATCAGGCAGATGAGCAGGCAGGTGTCGCGCGGCTCAGCTGGCGAGTATCAGGCAGATGAGCAGGCAGGTGTCGCGCGGCTCAGCTGGCGAGTATCAGGCAGATGAGCAGGCAGGTGTCGCGCGGCTCAGCTGGCGAGTATCAGGCAGATGAGCAGGCAGGTGTCGCGCGGCTCAGCTGGCGAGTATCAGGCAGATGAGCAGGCAGGTGTCGCGCGGCTCAGCTGGCGAGTATCAGGCAGATGAGCAGGCAGGTGTCGCGCGGCTCAGCTGGCGAGTATCAGGCAGATGAGCAGGCAGGTGTCGCGCGGCTCAGCTGGCGAGTATCAGGCAGATGAGCAGGCAGGTGTCGCGCGGCTCAGCTGGCGAGTATCAGGCAGATGAGCAGGCAGGTGTCGCGCGGCTCAGCTGGCGAGTATCAGGCAGATGAGCAGGCAGGTGTCGCGCGGCTCAGCTGGCGAGTATCAGGCAGATGAGCAGGCAGGTGTCGCGCGGCTCAGCTGGCGAGTATCAGGCAGATGAGCAGGCAGGTGTCGCGCGGCTCAGCTGGCGAGTATCAGGCAGATGAGCAGGCAGGTGTCGCGCGGCTCAGCTGGCGAGTATCAGGCAGATGAGCAGGCAGGTGTCGCGCGGCTCAGCTGGCGAGTATCAGGCAGATGAGCAGGCAGGTGTCGCGCGGCTCAGCTGGCGAGTATCAGGCAGATGAGCAGGCAGGTGTCGCGCGGCTCAGCTGGCGAGTATCAGGCAGATGAGCAGGCAGGTGTCGCGCGGCTCAGCTGGCGAGTATCAGGCAGATGAGCAGGCAGGTGTCGCGCGGCTCAGCTGGCGAGTATCAGGCAGATGAGCAGGCAGGTGTCGCGCGGCTCAGCTGGCGAGTATCAGGCAGATGAGCAGGCAGGTGTCGCGCGGCTCAGCTGGCGAGTATCAGGCAGATGAGCAGGCAGGTGTCGCGCGGCTCAGCTGGCGAGTATCAGGCAGATGAGCAGGCAGGTGTCGCGCGGCTCAGCTGGCGAGTATCAGGCAGATGAGCAGGCAGGTGTCGCGCGGCTCAGCTGGCGAGTATCAGGCAGATGAGCAGGCAGGTGTCGCGCGGCTCAGCTGGCGAGTATCAGGCAGATGAGCAGGCAGGTGTCGCGCGGCTCAGCTGGCGAGTATCAGGCAGATGAGCAGGCAGGTGTCGCGCGGCTCAGCTGGCGAGTATCAGGCAGATGAGCAGGCAGGTGTCGCGCGGCTCAGCTGGCGAGTATCAGGCAGATGAGCAGGCAGGTGTCGCGCGGCTCAGCTGGCGAGTATCAGGCAGATGAGCAGGCAGGTGTCGCGCGGCTCAGCTGGCGAGTATCAGGCAGATGAGCAGGCAGGTGTCGCGCGGCTCAGCTGGCGAGTATCAGGCAGATGAGCAGGCAGGTGTCGCGCGGCTCAGCTGGCGAGTATCAGGCAGATGAGCAGGCAGGTGTCGCGCGGCTCAGCTGGCGAGTATCAGGCAGATGAGCAGGCAGGTGTCGCGCGGCTCAGCTGGCGAGTATCAGGCAGATGAGCAGGCAGGTGTCGCGCGGCTCAGCTGGCGAGTATCAGGCAGATGAGCAGGCAGGTGTCGCGCGGCTCAGCTGGCGAGTATCAGGCAGATGAGCAGGCAGGTGTCGCGCGGCTCAGCTGGCGAGTATCAGGCAGATGAGCAGGCAGGTGTCGCGCGGCTCAGCTGGCGAGTATCAGGCAGATGAGCAGGCAGGTGTCGCGCGGCTCAGCTGGCGAGTATCAGGCAGATGAGCAGGCAGGTGTCGCGCGGCTCAGCTGGCGAGTATCAGGCAGATGAGCAGGCAGGTGTCGCGCGGCTCAGCTGGCGAGTATCAGGCAGATGAGCAGGCAGGTGTCGCGCGGCTCAGCTGGCGAGTATCAGGCAGATGAGCAGGCAGGTGTCGCGCGGCTCAGCTGGCGAGTATCAGGCAGATGAGCAGGCAGGTGTCGCGCGGCTCAGCTGGCGAGTATCAGGCAGATGAGCAGGCAGGTGTCGCGCGGCTCAGCTGGCGAGTATCAGGCAGATGAGCAGGCAGGTGTCGCGCGGCTCAGCTGGCGAGTATCAGGCAGATGAGCAGGCAGGTGTCGCGCGGCTCAGCTGGCGAGTATCAGGCAGATGAGCAGGCAGGTGTCGCGCGGCTCAGCTGGCGAGTATCAGGCAGATGAGCAGGCAGGTGTCGCGCGGCTCAGCTGGCGAGTATCAGGCAGATGAGCAGGCAGGTGTCGCGCGGCTCAGCTGGCGAGTATCAGGCAGATGAGCAGGCAGGTGTCGCGCGGCTCAGCTGGCGAGTATCAGGCAGATGAGCAGGCAGGTGTCGCGCGGCTCAGCTGGCGAGTATCAGGCAGATGAGCAGGCAGGTGTCGCGCGGCTCAGCTGGCGAGTATCAGGCAGATGAGCAGGCAGGTGTCGCGCGGCTCAGCTGGCGAGTATCAGGCAGATGAGCAGGCAGGTGTCGCGCGGCTCAGCTGGCGAGTATCAGGCAGATGAGCAGGCAGGTGTCGCGCGGCTCAGCTGGCGAGTATCAGGCAGATGAGCAGGCAGGTGTCGCGCGGCTCAGCTGGCGAGTATCAGGCAGATGAGCAGGCAGGTGTCGCGCGGCTCAGCTGGCGAGTATCAGGCAGATGAGCAGGCAGGTGTCGCGCGGCTCAGCTGGCGAGTATCAGGCAGATGAGCAGGCAGGTGTCGCGCGGCTCAGCTGGCGAGTATCAGGCAGATGAGCAGGCAGGTGTCGCGCGGCTCAGCTGGCGAGTATCAGGCAGATGAGCAGGCAGGTGTCGCGCGGCTCAGCTGGCGAGTATCAGGCAGATGAGCAGGCAGGTGTCGCGCGGCTCAGCTGGCGAGTATCAGGCAGATGAGCAGGCAGGTGTCGCGCGGCTCAGCTGGCGAGTATCAGGCAGATGAGCAGGCAGGTGTCGCGCGGCTCAGCTGGCGAGTATCAGGCAGATGAGCAGGCAGGTGTCGCGCGGCTCAGCTGGCGAGTATCAGGCAGATGAGCAGGCAGGTGTCGCGCGGCTCAGCTGGCGAGTATCAGGCAGATGAGCAGGCAGGTGTCGCGCGGCTCAGCTGGCGAGTATCAGGCAGATGAGCAGGCAGGTGTCGCGCGGCTCAGCTGGCGAGTATCAGGCAGATGAGCAGGCAGGTGTCGCGCGGCTCAGCTGGCGAGTATCAGGCAGATGAGCAGGCAGGTGTCGCGCGGCTCAGCTGGCGAGTATCAGGCAGATGAGCAGGCAGGTGTCGCGCGGCTCAGCTGGCGAGTATCAGGCAGATGAGCAGGCAGGTGTCGCGCGGCTCAGCTGGCGAGTATCAGGCAGATGAGCAGGCAGGTGTCGCGCGGCTCAGCTGGCGAGTATCAGGCAGATGAGCAGGCAGGTGTCGCGCGGCTCAGCTGGCGAGTATCAGGCAGATGAGCAGGCAGGTGTCGCGCGGCTCAGCTGGCGAGTATCAGGCAGATGAGCAGGCAGGTGTCGCGCGGCTCAGCTGGCGAGTATCAGGCAGATGAGCAGGCAGGTGTCGCGCGGCTCAGCTGGCGAGTATCAGGCAGATGAGCAGGCAGGTGTCGCGCGGCTCAGCTGGCGAGTATCAGGCAGATGAGCAGGCAGGTGTCGCGCGGCTCAGCTGGCGAGTATCAGGCAGATGAGCAGGCAGGTGTCGCGCGGCTCAGCTGGCGAGTATCAGGCAGATGAGCAGGCAGGTGTCGCGCGGCTCAGCTGGCGAGTATCAGGCAGATGAGCAGGCAGGTGTCGCGCGGCTCAGCTGGCGAGTATCAGGCAGATGAGCAGGCAGGTGTCGCGCGGCTCAGCTGGCGAGTATCAGGCAGATGAGCAGGCAGGTGTCGCGCGGCTCAGCTGGCGAGTATCAGGCAGATGAGCAGGCAGGTGTCGCGCGGCTCAGCTGGCGAGTATCAGGCAGATGAGCAGGCAGGTGTCGCGCGGCTCAGCTGGCGAGTATCAGGCAGATGAGCAGGCAGGTGTCGCGCGGCTCAGCTGGCGAGTATCAGGCAGATGAGCAGGCAGGTGTCGCGCGGCTCAGCTGGCGAGTATCAGGCAGATGAGCAGGCAGGTGTCGCGCGGCTCAGCTGGCGAGTATCAGGCAGATGAGCAGGCAGGTGTCGCGCGGCTCAGCTGGCGAGTATCAGGCAGATGAGCAGGCAGGTGTCGCGCGGCTCAGCTGGCGAGTATCAGGCAGATGAGCAGGCAGGTGTCGCGCGGCTCAGCTGGCGAGTATCAGGCAGATGAGCAGGCAGGTGTCGCGCGGCTCAGCTGGCGAGTATCAGGCAGATGAGCAGGCAGGTGTCGCGCGGCTCAGCTGGCGAGTATCAGGCAGATGAGCAGGCAGGTGTCGCGCGGCTCAGCTGGCGAGTATCAGGCAGATGAGCAGGCAGGTGTCGCGCGGCTCAGCTGGCGAGTATCAGGCAGATGAGCAGGCAGGTGTCGCGCGGCTCAGCTGGCGAGTATCAGGCAGATGAGCAGGCAGGTGTCGCGCGGCTCAGCTGGCGAGTATCAGGCAGATGAGCAGGCAGGTGTCGCGCGGCTCAGCTGGCGAGTATCAGGCAGATGAGCAGGCAGGTGTCGCGCGGCTCAGCTGGCGAGTATCAGGCAGATGAGCAGGCAGGTGTCGCGCGGCTCAGCTGGCGAGTATCAGGCAGATGAGCAGGCAGGTGTCGCGCGGCTCAGCTGGCGAGTATCAGGCAGATGAGCAGGCAGGTGTCGCGCGGCTCAGCTGGCGAGTATCAGGCAGATGAGCAGGCAGGTGTCGCGCGGCTCAGCTGGCGAGTATCAGGCAGATGAGCAGGCAGGTGTCGCGCGGCTCAGCTGGCGAGTATCAGGCAGATGAGCAGGCAGGTGTCGCGCGGCTCAGCTGGCGAGTATCAGGCAGATGAGCAGGCAGGTGTCGCGCGGCTCAGCTGGCGAGTATCAGGCAGATGAGCAGGCAGGTGTCGCGCGGCTCAGCTGGCGAGTATCAGGCAGATGAGCAGGCAGGTGTCGCGCGGCTCAGCTGGCGAGTATCAGGCAGATGAGCAGGCAGGTGTCGCGCGGCTCAGCTGGCGAGTATCAGGCAGATGAGCAGGCAGGTGTCGCGCGGCTCAGCTGGCGAGTATCAGGCAGATGAGCAGGCAGGTGTCGCGCGGCTCAGCTGGCGAGTATCAGGCAGATGAGCAGGCAGGTGTCGCGCGGCTCAGCTGGCGAGTATCAGGCAGATGAGCAGGCAGGTGTCGCGCGGCTCAGCTGGCGAGTATCAGGCAGATGAGCAGGCAGGTGTCGCGCGGCTCAGCTGGCGAGTATCAGGCAGATGAGCAGGCAGGTGTCGCGCGGCTCAGCTGGCGAGTATCAGGCAGATGAGCAGGCAGGTGTCGCGCGGCTCAGCTGGCGAGTATCAGGCAGATGAGCAGGCAGGTGTCGCGCGGCTCAGCTGGCGAGTATCAGGCAGATGAGCAGGCAGGTGTCGCGCGGCTCAGCTGGCGAGTATCAGGCAGATGAGCAGGCAGGTGTCGCGCGGCTCAGCTGGCGAGTATCAGGCAGATGAGCAGGCAGGTGTCGCGCGGCTCAGCTGGCGAGTATCAGGCAGATGAGCAGGCAGGTGTCGCGCGGCTCAGCTGGCGAGTATCAGGCAGATGAGCAGGCAGGTGTCGCGCGGCTCAGCTGGCGAGTATCAGGCAGATGAGCAGGCAGGTGTCGCGCGGCTCAGCTGGCGAGTATCAGGCAGATGAGCAGGCAGGTGTCGCGCGGCTCAGCTGGCGAGTATCAGGCAGATGAGCAGGCAGGTGTCGCGCGGCTCAGCTGGCGAGTATCAGGCAGATGAGCAGGCAGGTGTCGCGCGGCTCAGCTGGCGAGTATCAGGCAGATGAGCAGGCAGGTGTCGCGCGGCTCAGCTGGCGAGTATCAGGCAGATGAGCAGGCAGGTGTCGCGCGGCTCAGCTGGCGAGTATCAGGCAGATGAGCAGGCAGGTGTCGCGCGGCTCAGCTGGCGAGTATCAGGCAGATGAGCAGGCAGGTGTCGCGCGGCTCAGCTGGCGAGTATCAGGCAGATGAGCAGGCAGGTGTCGCGCGGCTCAGCTGGCGAGTATCAGGCAGATGAGCAGGCAGGTGTCGCGCGGCTCAGCTGGCGAGTATCAGGCAGATGAGCAGGCAGGTGTCGCGCGGCTCAGCTGGCGAGTATCAGGCAGATGAGCAGGCAGGTGTCGCGCGGCTCAGCTGGCGAGTATCAGGCAGATGAGCAGGCAGGTGTCGCGCGGCTCAGCTGGCGAGTATCAGGCAGATGAGCAGGCAGGTGTCGCGCGGCTCAGCTGGCGAGTATCAGGCAGATGAGCAGGCAGGTGTCGCGCGGCTCAGCTGGCGAGTATCAGGCAGATGAGCAGGCAGGTGTCGCGCGGCTCAGCTGGCGAGTATCAGGCAGATGAGCAGGCAGGTGTCGCGCGGCTCAGCTGGCGAGTATCAGGCAGATGAGCAGGCAGGTGTCGCGCGGCTCAGCTGGCGAGTATCAGGCAGATGAGCAGGCAGGTGTCGCGCGGCTCAGCTGGCGAGTATCAGGCAGATGAGCAGGCAGGTGTCGCGCGGCTCAGCTGGCGAGTATCAGGCAGATGAGCAGGCAGGTGTCGCGCGGCTCAGCTGGCGAGTATCAGGCAGATGAGCAGGCAGGTGTCGCGCGGCTCAGCTGGCGAGTATCAGGCAGATGAGCAGGCAGGTGTCGCGCGGCTCAGCTGGCGAGTATCAGGCAGATGAGCAGGCAGGTGTCGCGCGGCTCAGCTGGCGAGTATCAGGCAGATGAGCAGGCAGGTGTCGCGCGGCTCAGCTGGCGAGTATCAGGCAGATGAGCAGGCAGGTGTCGCGCGGCTCAGCTGGCGAGCATCAGGCAGATGAGCAGGCAGGTGTCGCGCGGCTCAGCTGGCGAGTATCAGGCAGATGAGCAGGCAGGTGTCGCGCGGCTCAGCTGGCGAGTATCAGGCAGATGAGCAGGCAGGTGTCGCGCGGCTCAGCTGGCGAGTATCAGGCAGATGAGCAGGCAGGTGTCGCGCGGCTCAGCTGGCGAGTATCAGGCAGATGAGCAGGCAGGTGTCGCGCGGCTCAGCTGGCGAGTATCAGGCAGATGAGCAGGCAGGTGTCGCGCGGCTCAGCTGGCGAGTATCAGGCAGATGAGCAGGCAGGTGTCGCGCGGCTCAGCTGGCGAGTATCAGGCAGATGAGCAGGCAGGTGTCGCGCGGCTCAGCTGGCGAGTATCAGGCAGATGAGCAGGCAGGTGTCGCGCGGCTCAGCTGGCGAGTATCAGGCAGATGAGCAGGCAGGTGTCGCGCGGCTCAGCTGGCGAGTATCAGGCAGATGAGCAGGCAGGTGTCGCGCGGCTCAGCTGGCGAGTATCAGGCAGATGAGCAGGCAGGTGTCGCGCGGCTCAGCTGGCGAGTATCAGGCAGATGAGCAGGCAGGTGTCGCGCGGCTCAGCTGGCGAGTATCAGGCAGATGAGCAGGCAGGTGTCGCGCGGCTCAGCTGGCGAGTATCAGGCAGATGAGCAGGCAGGTGTCGCGCGGCTCAGCTGGCGAGTATCAGGCAGATGAGCAGGCAGGTGTCGCGCGGCTCAGCTGGCGAGTATCAGGCAGATGAGCAGGCAGGTGTCGCGCGGCTCAGCTGGCGAGTATCAGGCAGATGAGCAGGCAGGTGTCGCGCGGCTCAGCTGGCGAGTATCAGGCAGATGAGCAGGCAGGTGTCGCGCGGCTCAGCTGGCGAGTATCAGGCAGATGAGCAGGCAGGTGTCGCGCGGCTCAGCTGGCGAGTATCAGGCAGATGAGCAGGCAGGTGTCGCGCGGCTCAGCTGGCGAGTATCAGGCAGATGAGCAGGCAGGTGTCGCGCGGCTCAGCTGGCGAGTATCAGGCAGATGAGCAGGCAGGTGTCGCGCGGCTCAGCTGGCGAGTATCAGGCAGATGAGCAGGCAGGTGTCGCGCGGCTCAGCTGGCGAGTATCAGGCAGATGAGCAGGCAGGTGTCGCGCGGCTCAGCTGGCGAGTATCAGGCAGATGAGCAGGCAGGTGTCGCGCGGCTCAGCTGGCGAGTATCAGGCAGATGAGCAGGCAGGTGTCGCGCGGCTCAGCTGGCGAGTATCAGGCAGATGAGCAGGCAGGTGTCGCGCGGCTCAGCTGGCGAGTATCAGGCAGATGAGCAGGCAGGTGTCGCGCGGCTCAGCTGGCGAGTATCAGGCAGATGAGCAGGCAGGTGTCGCGCGGCTCAGCTGGCGAGTATCAGGCAGATGAGCAGGCAGGTGTCGCGCGGCTCAGCTGGCGAGTATCAGGCAGATGAGCAGGCAGGTGTCGCGCGGCTCAGCTGGCGAGTATCAGGCAGATGAGCAGGCAGGTGTCGCGCGGCTCAGCTGGCGAGTATCAGGCAGATGAGCAGGCAGGTGTCGCGCGGCTCAGCTGGCGAGTATCAGGCAGATGAGCAGGCAGGTGTCGCGCGGCTCAGCTGGCGAGTATCAGGCAGATGAGCAGGCAGGTGTCGCGCGGCTCAGCTGGCGAGTATCAGGCAGATGAGCAGGCAGGTGTCGCGCGGCTCAGCTGGCGAGTATCAGGCAGATGAGCAGGCAGGTGTCGCGCGGCTCAGCTGGCGAGTATCAGGCAGATGAGCAGGCAGGTGTCGCGCGGCTCAGCTGGCGAGTATCAGGCAGATGAGCAGGCAGGTGTCGCGCGGCTCAGCTGGCGAGTATCAGGCAGATGAGCAGGCAGGTGTCGCGCGGCTCAGCTGGCGAGTATCAGGCAGATGAGCAGGCAGGTGTCGCGCGGCTCAGCTGGCGAGTATCAGGCAGATGAGCAGGCAGGTGTCGCGCGGCTCAGCTGGCGAGTATCAGGCAGATGAGCAGGCAGGTGTCGCGCGGCTCAGCTGGCGAGTATCAGGCAGATGAGCAGGCAGGTGTCGCGCGGCTCAGCTGGCGAGTATCAGGCAGATGAGCAGGCAGGTGTCGCGCGGCTCAGCTGGCGAGTATCAGGCAGATGAGCAGGCAGGTGTCGCGCGGCTCAGCTGGCGAGTATCAGGCAGATGAGCAGGCAGGTGTCGCGCGGCTCAGCTGGCGAGTATCAGGCAGATGAGCAGGCAGGTGTCGCGCGGCTCAGCTGGCGAGTATCAGGCAGATGAGCAGGCAGGTGTCGCGCGGCTCAGCTGGCGAGTATCAGGCAGATGAGCAGGCAGGTGTCGCGCGGCTCAGCTGGCGAGTATCAGGCAGATGAGCAGGCAGGTGTCGCGCGGCTCAGCTGGCGAGTATCAGGCAGATGAGCAGGCAGGTGTCGCGCGGCTCAGCTGGCGAGTATCAGGCAGATGAGCAGGCAGGTGTCGCGCGGCTCAGCTGGCGAGTATCAGGCAGATGAGCAGGCAGGTGTCGCGCGGCTCAGCTGGCGAGTATCAGGCAGATGAGCAGGCAGGTGTCGCGCGGCTCAGCTGGCGAGTATCAGGCAGATGAGCAGGCAGGTGTCGCGCGGCTCAGCTGGCGAGTATCAGGCAGATGAGCAGGCAGGTGTCGCGCGGCTCAGCTGGCGAGTATCAGGCAGATGAGCAGGCAGGTGTCGCGCGGCTCAGCTGGCGAGTATCAGGCAGATGAGCAGGCAGGTGTCGCGCGGCTCAGCTGGCGAGTATCAGGCAGATGAGCAGGCAGGTGTCGCGCGGCTCAGCTGGCGAGTATCAGGCAGATGAGCAGGCAGGTGTCGCGCGGCTCAGCTGGCGAGTATCAGGCAGATGAGCAGGCAGGTGTCGCGCGGCTCAGCTGGCGAGTATCAGGCAGATGAGCAGGCAGGTGTCGCGCGGCTCAGCTGGCGAGTATCAGGCAGATGAGCAGGCAGGTGTCGCGCGGCTCAGCTGGCGAGTATCAGGCAGATGAGCAGGCAGGTGTCGCGCGGCTCAGCTGGCGAGTATCAGGCAGATGAGCAGGCAGGTGTCGCGCGGCTCAGCTGGCGAGTATCAGGCAGATGAGCAGGCAGGTGTCGCGCGGCTCAGCTGGCGAGTATCAGGCAGATGAGCAGGCAGGTGTCGCGCGGCTCAGCTGGCGAGTATCAGGCAGATGAGCAGGCAGGTGTCGCGCGGCTCAGCTGGCGAGTATCAGGCAGATGAGCAGGCAGGTGTCGCGCGGCTCAGCTGGCGAGTATCAGGCAGATGAGCAGGCAGGTGTCGCGCGGCTCAGCTGGCGAGTATCAGGCAGATGAGCAGGCAGGTGTCGCGCGGCTCAGCTGGCGAGTATCAGGCAGATGAGCAGGCAGGTGTCGCGCGGCTCAGCTGGCGAGTATCAGGCAGATGAGCAGGCAGGTGTCGCGCGGCTCAGCTGGCGAGTATCAGGCAGATGAGCAGGCAGGTGTCGCGCGGCTCAGCTGGCGAGTATCAGGCAGATGAGCAGGCAGGTGTCGCGCGGCTCAGCTGGCGAGTATCAGGCAGATGAGCAGGCAGGTGTCGCGCGGCTCAGCTGGCGAGTATCAGGCAGATGAGCAGGCAGGTGTCGCGCGGCTCAGCTGGCGAGTATCAGGCAGATGAGCAGGCAGGTGTCGCGCGGCTCAGCTGGCGAGTATCAGGCAGATGAGCAGGCAGGTGTCGCGCGGCTCAGCTGGCGAGTATCAGGCAGATGAGCAGGCAGGTGTCGCGCGGCTCAGCTGGCGAGTATCAGGCAGATGAGCAGGCAGGTGTCGCGCGGCTCAGCTGGCGAGTATCAGGCAGATGAGCAGGCAGGTGTCGCGCGGCTCAGCTGGCGAGTATCAGGCAGATGAGCAGGCAGGTGTCGCGCGGCTCAGCTGGCGAGTATCAGGCAGATGAGCAGGCAGGTGTCGCGCGGCTCAGCTGGCGAGTATCAGGCAGATGAGCAGGCAGGTGTCGCGCGGCTCAGCTGGCGAGTATCAGGCAGATGAGCAGGCAGGTGTCGCGCGGCTCAGCTGGCGAGTATCAGGCAGATGAGCAGGCAGGTGTCGCGCGGCTCAGCTGGCGAGTATCAGGCAGATGAGCAGGCAGGTGTCGCGCGGCTCAGCTGGCGAGTATCAGGCAGATGAGCAGGCAGGTGTCGCGCGGCTCAGCTGGCGAGTATCAGGCAGATGAGCAGGCAGGTGTCGCGCGGCTCAGCTGGCGAGTATCAGGCAGATGAGCAGGCAGGTGTCGCGCGGCTCAGCTGGCGAGTATCAGGCAGATGAGCAGGCAGGTGTCGCGCGGCTCAGCTGGCGAGTATCAGGCAGATGAGCAGGCAGGTGTCGCGCGGCTCAGCTGGCGAGTATCAGGCAGATGAGCAGGCAGGTGTCGCGCGGCTCAGCTGGCGAGTATCAGGCAGATGAGCAGGCAGGTGTCGCGCGGCTCAGCTGGCGAGTATCAGGCAGATGAGCAGGCAGGTGTCGCGCGGCTCAGCTGGCGAGTATCAGGCAGATGAGCAGGCAGGTGTCGCGCGGCTCAGCTGGCGAGTATCAGGCAGATGAGCAGGCAGGTGTCGCGCGGCTCAGCTGGCGAGTATCAGGCAGATGAGCAGGCAGGTGTCGCGCGGCTCAGCTGGCGAGTATCAGGCAGATGAGCAGGCAGGTGTCGCGCGGCTCAGCTGGCGAGTATCAGGCAGATGAGCAGGCAGGTGTCGCGCGGCTCAGCTGGCGAGTATCAGGCAGATGAGCAGGCAGGTGTCGCGCGGCTCAGCTGGCGAGTATCAGGCAGATGAGCAGGCAGGTGTCGCGCGGCTCAGCTGGCGAGTATCAGGCAGATGAGCAGGCAGGTGTCGCGCGGCTCAGCTGGCGAGTATCAGGCAGATGAGCAGGCAGGTGTCGCGCGGCTCAGCTGGCGAGTATCAGGCAGATGAGCAGGCAGGTGTCGCGCGGCTCAGCTGGCGAGTATCAGGCAGATGAGCAGGCAGGTGTCGCGCGGCTCAGCTGGCGAGTATCAGGCAGATGAGCAGGCAGGTGTCGCGCGGCTCAGCTGGCGAGTATCAGGCAGATGAGCAGGCAGGTGTCGCGCGGCTCAGCTGGCGAGTATCAGGCAGATGAGCAGGCAGGTGTCGCGCGGCTCAGCTGGCGAGTATCAGGCAGATGAGCAGGCAGGTGTCGCGCGGCTCAGCTGGCGAGTATCAGGCAGATGAGCAGGCAGGTGTCGCGCGGCTCAGCTGGCGAGTATCAGGCAGATGAGCAGGCAGGTGTCGCGCGGCTCAGCTGGCGAGTATCAGGCAGATGAGCAGGCAGGTGTCGCGCGGCTCAGCTGGCGAGTATCAGGCAGATGAGCAGGCAGGTGTCGCGCGGCTCAGCTGGCGAGTATCAGGCAGATGAGCAGGCAGGTGTCGCGCGGCTCAGCTGGCGAGTATCAGGCAGATGAGCAGGCAGGTGTCGCGCGGCTCAGCTGGCGAGTATCAGGCAGATGAGCAGGCAGGTGTCGCGCGGCTCAGCTGGCGAGTATCAGGCAGATGAGCAGGCAGGTGTCGCGCGGCTCAGCTGGCGAGTATCAGGCAGATGAGCAGGCAGGTGTCGCGCGGCTCAGCTGGCGAGTATCAGGCAGATGAGCAGGCAGGTGTCGCGCGGCTCAGCTGGCGAGTATCAGGCAGATGAGCAGGCAGGTGTCGCGCGGCTCAGCTGGCGAGTATCAGGCAGATGAGCAGGCAGGTGTCGCGCGGCTCAGCTGGCGAGTATCAGGCAGATGAGCAGGCAGGTGTCGCGCGGCTCAGCTGGCGAGTATCAGGCAGATGAGCAGGCAGGTGTCGCGCGGCTCAGCTGGCGAGTATCAGGCAGATGAGCAGGCAGGTGTCGCGCGGCTCAGCTGGCGAGTATCAGGCAGATGAGCAGGCAGGTGTCGCGCGGCTCAGCTGGCGAGTATCAGGCAGATGAGCAGGCAGGTGTCGCGCGGCTCAGCTGGCGAGTATCAGGCAGATGAGCAGGCAGGTGTCGCGCGGCTCAGCTGGCGAGTATCAGGCAGATGAGCAGGCAGGTGTCGCGCGGCTCAGCTGGCGAGTATCAGGCAGATGAGCAGGCAGGTGTCGCGCGGCTCAGCTGGCGAGTATCAGGCAGATGAGCAGGCAGGTGTCGCGCGGCTCAGCTGGCGAGTATCAGGCAGATGAGCAGGCAGGTGTCGCGCGGCTCAGCTGGCGAGTATCAGGCAGATGAGCAGGCAGGTGTCGCGCGGCTCAGCTGGCGAGTATCAGGCAGATGAGCAGGCAGGTGTCGCGCGGCTCAGCTGGCGAGTATCAGGCAGATGAGCAGGCAGGTGTCGCGCGGCTCAGCTGGCGAGTATCAGGCAGATGAGCAGGCAGGTGTCGCGCGGCTCAGCTGGCGAGTATCAGGCAGATGAGCAGGCAGGTGTCGCGCGGCTCAGCTGGCGAGTATCAGGCAGATGAGCAGGCAGGTGTCGCGCGGCTCAGCTGGCGAGTATCAGGCAGATGAGCAGGCAGGTGTCGCGCGGCTCAGCTGGCGAGTATCAGGCAGATGAGCAGGCAGGTGTCGCGCGGCTCAGCTGGCGAGTATCAGGCAGATGAGCAGGCAGGTGTCGCGCGGCTCAGCTGGCGAGTATCAGGCAGATGAGCAGGCAGGTGTCGCGCGGCTCAGCTGGCGAGTATCAGGCAGATGAGCAGGCAGGTGTCGCGCGGCTCAGCTGGCGAGTATCAGGCAGATGAGCAGGCAGGTGTCGCGCGGCTCAGCTGGCGAGTATCAGGCAGATGAGCAGGCAGGTGTCGCGCGGCTCAGCTGGCGAGTATCAGGCAGATGAGCAGGCAGGTGTCGCGCGGCTCAGCTGGCGAGTATCAGGCAGATGAGCAGGCAGGTGTCGCGCGGCTCAGCTGGCGAGTATCAGGCAGATGAGCAGGCAGGTGTCGCGCGGCTCAGCTGGCGAGTATCAGGCAGATGAGCAGGCAGGTGTCGCGCGGCTCAGCTGGCGAGTATCAGGCAGATGAGCAGGCAGGTGTCGCGCGGCTCAGCTGGCGAGTATCAGGCAGATGAGCAGGCAGGTGTCGCGCGGCTCAGCTGGCGAGTATCAGGCAGATGAGCAGGCAGGTGTCGCGCGGCTCAGCTGGCGAGTATCAGGCAGATGAGCAGGCAGGTGTCGCGCGGCTCAGCTGGCGAGTATCAGGCAGATGAGCAGGCAGGTGTCGCGCGGCTCAGCTGGCGAGTATCAGGCAGATGAGCAGGCAGGTGTCGCGCGGCTCAGCTGGCGAGTATCAGGCAGATGAGCAGGCAGGTGTCGCGCGGCTCAGCTGGCGAGTATCAGGCAGATGAGCAGGCAGGTGTCGCGCGGCTCAGCTGGCGAGTATCAGGCAGATGAGCAGGCAGGTGTCGCGCGGCTCAGCTGGCGAGTATCAGGCAGATGAGCAGGCAGGTGTCGCGCGGCTCAGCTGGCGAGTATCAGGCAGATGAGCAGGCAGGTGTCGCGCGGCTCAGCTGGCGAGTATCAGGCAGATGAGCAGGCAGGTGTCGCGCGGCTCAGCTGGCGAGTATCAGGCAGATGAGCAGGCAGGTGTCGCGCGGCTCAGCTGGCGAGTATCAGGCAGATGAGCAGGCAGGTGTCGCGCGGCTCAGCTGGCGAGTATCAGGCAGATGAGCAGGCAGGTGTCGCGCGGCTCAGCTGGCGAGTATCAGGCAGATGAGCAGGCAGGTGTCGCGCGGCTCAGCTGGCGAGTATCAGGCAGATGAGCAGGCAGGTGTCGCGCGGCTCAGCTGGCGAGTATCAGGCAGATGAGCAGGCAGGTGTCGCGCGGCTCAGCTGGCGAGTATCAGGCAGATGAGCAGGCAGGTGTCGCGCGGCTCAGCTGGCGAGTATCAGGCAGATGAGCAGGCAGGTGTCGCGCGGCTCAGCTGGCGAGTATCAGGCAGATGAGCAGGCAGGTGTCGCGCGGCTCAGCTGGCGAGTATCAGGCAGATGAGCAGGCAGGTGTCGCGCGGCTCAGCTGGCGAGTATCAGGCAGATGAGCAGGCAGGTGTCGCGCGGCTCAGCTGGCGAGTATCAGGCAGATGAGCAGGCAGGTGTCGCGCGGCTCAGCTGGCGAGTATCAGGCAGATGAGCAGGCAGGTGTCGCGCGGCTCAGCTGGCGAGTATCAGGCAGATGAGCAGGCAGGTGTCGCGCGGCTCAGCTGGCGAGTATCAGGCAGATGAGCAGGCAGGTGTCGCGCGGCTCAGCTGGCGAGTATCAGGCAGATGAGCAGGCAGGTGTCGCGCGGCTCAGCTGGCGAGTATCAGGCAGATGAGCAGGCAGGTGTCGCGCGGCTCAGCTGGCGAGTATCAGGCAGATGAGCAGGCAGGTGTCGCGCGGCTCAGCTGGCGAGTATCAGGCAGATGAGCAGGCAGGTGTCGCGCGGCTCAGCTGGCGAGTATCAGGCAGATGAGCAGGCAGGTGTCGCGCGGCTCAGCTGGCGAGTATCAGGCAGATGAGCAGGCAGGTGTCGCGCGGCTCAGCTGGCGAGTATCAGGCAGATGAGCAGGCAGGTGTCGCGCGGCTCAGCTGGCGAGTATCAGGCAGATGAGCAGGCAGGTGTCGCGCGGCTCAGCTGGCGAGTATCAGGCAGATGAGCAGGCAGGTGTCGCGCGGCTCAGCTGGCGAGTATCAGGCAGATGAGCAGGCAGGTGTCGCGCGGCTCAGCTGGCGAGTATCAGGCAGATGAGCAGGCAGGTGTCGCGCGGCTCAGCTGGCGAGTATCAGGCAGATGAGCAGGCAGGTGTCGCGCGGCTCAGCTGGCGAGTATCAGGCAGATGAGCAGGCAGGTGTCGCGCGGCTCAGCTGGCGAGTATCAGGCAGATGAGCAGGCAGGTGTCGCGCGGCTCAGCTGGCGAGTATCAGGCAGATGAGCAGGCAGGTGTCGCGCGGCTCAGCTGGCGAGTATCAGGCAGATGAGCAGGCAGGTGTCGCGCGGCTCAGCTGGCGAGTATCAGGCAGATGAGCAGGCAGGTGTCGCGCGGCTCAGCTGGCGAGTATCAGGCAGATGAGCAGGCAGGTGTCGCGCGGCTCAGCTGGCGAGTATCAGGCAGATGAGCAGGCAGGTGTCGCGCGGCTCAGCTGGCGAGTATCAGGCAGATGAGCAGGCAGGTGTCGCGCGGCTCAGCTGGCGAGTATCAGGCAGATGAGCAGGCAGGTGTCGCGCGGCTCAGCTGGCGAGTATCAGGCAGATGAGCAGGCAGGTGTCGCGCGGCTCAGCTGGCGAGTATCAGGCAGATGAGCAGGCAGGTGTCGCGCGGCTCAGCTGGCGAGTATCAGGCAGATGAGCAGGCAGGTGTCGCGCGGCTCAGCTGGCGAGTATCAGGCAGATGAGCAGGCAGGTGTCGCGCGGCTCAGCTGGCGAGTATCAGGCAGATGAGCAGGCAGGTGTCGCGCGGCTCAGCTGGCGAGTATCAGGCAGATGAGCAGGCAGGTGTCGCGCGGCTCAGCTGGCGAGTATCAGGCAGATGAGCAGGCAGGTGTCGCGCGGCTCAGCTGGCGAGTATCAGGCAGATGAGCAGGCAGGTGTCGCGCGGCTCAGCTGGCGAGTATCAGGCAGATGAGCAGGCAGGTGTCGCGCGGCTCAGCTGGCGAGTATCAGGCAGATGAGCAGGCAGGTGTCGCGCGGCTCAGCTGGCGAGTATCAGGCAGATGAGCAGGCAGGTGTCGCGCGGCTCAGCTGGCGAGTATCAGGCAGATGAGCAGGCAGGTGTCGCGCGGCTCAGCTGGCGAGTATCAGGCAGATGAGCAGGCAGGTGTCGCGCGGCTCAGCTGGCGAGTATCAGGCAGATGAGCAGGCAGGTGTCGCGCGGCTCAGCTGGCGAGTATCAGGCAGATGAGCAGGCAGGTGTCGCGCGGCTCAGCTGGCGAGTATCAGGCAGATGAGCAGGCAGGTGTCGCGCGGCTCAGCTGGCGAGTATCAGGCAGATGAGCAGGCAGGTGTCGCGCGGCTCAGCTGGCGAGTATCAGGCAGATGAGCAGGCAGGTGTCGCGCGGCTCAGCTGGCGAGTATCAGGCAGATGAGCAGGCAGGTGTCGCGCGGCTCAGCTGGCGAGTATCAGGCAGATGAGCAGGCAGGTGTCGCGCGGCTCAGCTGGCGAGTATCAGGCAGATGAGCAGGCAGGTGTCGCGCGGCTCAGCTGGCGAGTATCAGGCAGATGAGCAGGCAGGTGTCGCGCGGCTCAGCTGGCGAGTATCAGGCAGATGAGCAGGCAGGTGTCGCGCGGCTCAGCTGGCGAGTATCAGGCAGATGAGCAGGCAGGTGTCGCGCGGCTCAGCTGGCGAGTATCAGGCAGATGAGCAGGCAGGTGTCGCGCGGCTCAGCTGGCGAGTATCAGGCAGATGAGCAGGCAGGTGTCGCGCGGCTCAGCTGGCGAGTATCAGGCAGATGAGCAGGCAGGTGTCGCGCGGCTCAGCTGGCGAGTATCAGGCAGATGAGCAGGCAGGTGTCGCGCGGCTCAGCTGGCGAGTATCAGGCAGATGAGCAGGCAGGTGTCGCGCGGCTCAGCTGGCGAGTATCAGGCAGATGAGCAGGCAGGTGTCGCGCGGCTCAGCTGGCGAGTATCAGGCAGATGAGCAGGCAGGTGTCGCGCGGCTCAGCTGGCGAGTATCAGGCAGATGAGCAGGCAGGTGTCGCGCGGCTCAGCTGGCGAGTATCAGGCAGATGAGCAGGCAGGTGTCGCGCGGCTCAGCTGGCGAGTATCAGGCAGATGAGCAGGCAGGTGTCGCGCGGCTCAGCTGGCGAGTATCAGGCAGATGAGCAGGCAGGTGTCGCGCGGCTCAGCTGGCGAGTATCAGGCAGATGAGCAGGCAGGTGTCGCGCGGCTCAGCTGGCGAGTATCAGGCAGATGAGCAGGCAGGTGTCGCGCGGCTCAGCTGGCGAGTATCAGGCAGATGAGCAGGCAGGTGTCGCGCGGCTCAGCTGGCGAGTATCAGGCAGATGAGCAGGCAGGTGTCGCGCGGCTCAGCTGGCGAGTATCAGGCAGATGAGCAGGCAGGTGTCGCGCGGCTCAGCTGGCGAGTATCAGGCAGATGAGCAGGCAGGTGTCGCGCGGCTCAGCTGGCGAGTATCAGGCAGATGAGCAGGCAGGTGTCGCGCGGCTCAGCTGGCGAGTATCAGGCAGATGAGCAGGCAGGTGTCGCGCGGCTCAGCTGGCGAGTATCAGGCAGATGAGCAGGCAGGTGTCGCGCGGCTCAGCTGGCGAGTATCAGGCAGATGAGCAGGCAGGTGTCGCGCGGCTCAGCTGGCGAGTATCAGGCAGATGAGCAGGCAGGTGTCGCGCGGCTCAGCTGGCGAGTATCAGGCAGATGAGCAGGCAGGTGTCGCGCGGCTCAGCTGGCGAGTATCAGGCAGATGAGCAGGCAGGTGTCGCGCGGCTCAGCTGGCGAGTATCAGGCAGATGAGCAGGCAGGTGTCGCGCGGCTCAGCTGGCGAGTATCAGGCAGATGAGCAGGCAGGTGTCGCGCGGCTCAGCTGGCGAGTATCAGGCAGATGAGCAGGCAGGTGTCGCGCGGCTCAGCTGGCGAGTATCAGGCAGATGAGCAGGCAGGTGTCGCGCGGCTCAGCTGGCGAGTATCAGGCAGATGAGCAGGCAGGTGTCGCGCGGCTCAGCTGGCGAGTATCAGGCAGATGAGCAGGCAGGTGTCGCGCGGCTCAGCTGGCGAGTATCAGGCAGATGAGCAGGCAGGTGTCGCGCGGCTCAGCTGGCGAGTATCAGGCAGATGAGCAGGCAGGTGTCGCGCGGCTCAGCTGGCGAGTATCAGGCAGATGAGCAGGCAGGTGTCGCGCGGCTCAGCTGGCGAGTATCAGGCAGATGAGCAGGCAGGTGTCGCGCGGCTCAGCTGGCGAGTATCAGGCAGATGAGCAGGCAGGTGTCGCGCGGCTCAGCTGGCGAGTATCAGGCAGATGAGCAGGCAGGTGTCGCGCGGCTCAGCTGGCGAGTATCAGGCAGATGAGCAGGCAGGTGTCGCGCGGCTCAGCTGGCGAGTATCAGGCAGATGAGCAGGCAGGTGTCGCGCGGCTCAGCTGGCGAGTATCAGGCAGATGAGCAGGCAGGTGTCGCGCGGCTCAGCTGGCGAGTATCAGGCAGATGAGCAGGCAGGTGTCGCGCGGCTCAGCTGGCGAGTATCAGGCAGATGAGCAGGCAGGTGTCGCGCGGCTCAGCTGGCGAGTATCAGGCAGATGAGCAGGCAGGTGTCGCGCGGCTCAGCTGGCGAGTATCAGGCAGATGAGCAGGCAGGTGTCGCGCGGCTCAGCTGGCGAGTATCAGGCAGATGAGCAGGCAGGTGTCGCGCGGCTCAGCTGGCGAGTATCAGGCAGATGAGCAGGCAGGTGTCGCGCGGCTCAGCTGGCGAGTATCAGGCAGATGAGCAGGCAGGTGTCGCGCGGCTCAGCTGGCGAGTATCAGGCAGATGAGCAGGCAGGTGTCGCGCGGCTCAGCTGGCGAGTATCAGGCAGATGAGCAGGCAGGTGTCGCGCGGCTCAGCTGGCGAGTATCAGGCAGATGAGCAGGCAGGTGTCGCGCGGCTCAGCTGGCGAGTATCAGGCAGATGAGCAGGCAGGTGTCGCGCGGCTCAGCTGGCGAGTATCAGGCAGATGAGCAGGCAGGTGTCGCGCGGCTCAGCTGGCGAGTATCAGGCAGATGAGCAGGCAGGTGTCGCGCGGCTCAGCTGGCGAGTATCAGGCAGATGAGCAGGCAGGTGTCGCGCGGCTCAGCTGGCGAGTATCAGGCAGATGAGCAGGCAGGTGTCGCGCGGCTCAGCTGGCGAGTATCAGGCAGATGAGCAGGCAGGTGTCGCGCGGCTCAGCTGGCGAGTATCAGGCAGATGAGCAGGCAGGTGTCGCGCGGCTCAGCTGGCGAGTATCAGGCAGATGAGCAGGCAGGTGTCGCGCGGCTCAGCTGGCGAGTATCAGGCAGATGAGCAGGCAGGTGTCGCGCGGCTCAGCTGGCGAGTATCAGGCAGATGAGCAGGCAGGTGTCGCGCGGCTCAGCTGGCGAGTATCAGGCAGATGAGCAGGCAGGTGTCGCGCGGCTCAGCTGGCGAGTATCAGGCAGATGAGCAGGCAGGTGTCGCGCGGCTCAGCTGGCGAGTATCAGGCAGATGAGCAGGCAGGTGTCGCGCGGCTCAGCTGGCGAGTATCAGGCAGATGAGCAGGCAGGTGTCGCGCGGCTCAGCTGGCGAGTATCAGGCAGATGAGCAGGCAGGTGTCGCGCGGCTCAGCTGGCGAGTATCAGGCAGATGAGCAGGCAGGTGTCGCGCGGCTCAGCTGGCGAGTATCAGGCAGATGAGCAGGCAGGTGTCGCGCGGCTCAGCTGGCGAGTATCAGGCAGATGAGCAGGCAGGTGTCGCGCGGCTCAGCTGGCGAGTATCAGGCAGATGAGCAGGCAGGTGTCGCGCGGCTCAGCTGGCGAGTATCAGGCAGATGAGCAGGCAGGTGTCGCGCGGCTCAGCTGGCGAGTATCAGGCAGATGAGCAGGCAGGTGTCGCGCGGCTCAGCTGGCGAGTATCAGGCAGATGAGCAGGCAGGTGTCGCGCGGCTCAGCTGGCGAGTATCAGGCAGATGAGCAGGCAGGTGTCGCGCGGCTCAGCTGGCGAGTATCAGGCAGATGAGCAGGCAGGTGTCGCGCGGCTCAGCTGGCGAGTATCAGGCAGATGAGCAGGCAGGTGTCGCGCGGCTCAGCTGGCGAGTATCAGGCAGATGAGCAGGCAGGTGTCGCGCGGCTCAGCTGGCGAGTATCAGGCAGATGAGCAGGCAGGTGTCGCGCGGCTCAGCTGGCGAGTATCAGGCAGATGAGCAGGCAGGTGTCGCGCGGCTCAGCTGGCGAGTATCAGGCAGATGAGCAGGCAGGTGTCGCGCGGCTCAGCTGGCGAGTATCAGGCAGATGAGCAGGCAGGTGTCGCGCGGCTCAGCTGGCGAGTATCAGGCAGATGAGCAGGCAGGTGTCGCGCGGCTCAGCTGGCGAGTATCAGGCAGATGAGCAGGCAGGTGTCGCGCGGCTCAGCTGGCGAGTATCAGGCAGATGAGCAGGCAGGTGTCGCGCGGCTCAGCTGGCGAGTATCAGGCAGATGAGCAGGCAGGTGTCGCGCGGCTCAGCTGGCGAGTATCAGGCAGATGAGCAGGCAGGTGTCGCGCGGCTCAGCTGGCGAGTATCAGGCAGATGAGCAGGCAGGTGTCGCGCGGCTCAGCTGGCGAGTATCAGGCAGATGAGCAGGCAGGTGTCGCGCGGCTCAGCTGGCGAGTATCAGGCAGATGAGCAGGCAGGTGTCGCGCGGCTCAGCTGGCGAGTATCAGGCAGATGAGCAGGCAGGTGTCGCGCGGCTCAGCTGGCGAGTATCAGGCAGATGAGCAGGCAGGTGTCGCGCGGCTCAGCTGGCGAGTATCAGGCAGATGAGCAGGCAGGTGTCGCGCGGCTCAGCTGGCGAGTATCAGGCAGATGAGCAGGCAGGTGTCGCGCGGCTCAGCTGGCGAGTATCAGGCAGATGAGCAGGCAGGTGTCGCGCGGCTCAGCTGGCGAGTATCAGGCAGATGAGCAGGCAGGTGTCGCGCGGCTCAGCTGGCGAGTATCAGGCAGATGAGCAGGCAGGTGTCGCGCGGCTCAGCTGGCGAGTATCAGGCAGATGAGCAGGCAGGTGTCGCGCGGCTCAGCTGGCGAGTATCAGGCAGATGAGCAGGCAGGTGTCGCGCGGCTCAGCTGGCGAGTATCAGGCAGATGAGCAGGCAGGTGTCGCGCGGCTCAGCTGGCGAGTATCAGGCAGATGAGCAGGCAGGTGTCGCGCGGCTCAGCTGGCGAGTATCAGGCAGATGAGCAGGCAGGTGTCGCGCGGCTCAGCTGGCGAGTATCAGGCAGATGAGCAGGCAGGTGTCGCGCGGCTCAGCTGGCGAGTATCAGGCAGATGAGCAGGCAGGTGTCGCGCGGCTCAGCTGGCGAGTATCAGGCAGATGAGCAGGCAGGTGTCGCGCGGCTCAGCTGGCGAGTATCAGGCAGATGAGCAGGCAGGTGTCGCGCGGCTCAGCTGGCGAGTATCAGGCAGATGAGCAGGCAGGTGTCGCGCGGCTCAGCTGGCGAGTATCAGGCAGATGAGCAGGCAGGTGTCGCGCGGCTCAGCTGGCGAGTATCAGGCAGATGAGCAGGCAGGTGTCGCGCGGCTCAGCTGGCGAGTATCAGGCAGATGAGCAGGCAGGTGTCGCGCGGCTCAGCTGGCGAGTATCAGGCAGATGAGCAGGCAGGTGTCGCGCGGCTCAGCTGGCGAGTATCAGGCAGATGAGCAGGCAGGTGTCGCGCGGCTCAGCTGGCGAGTATCAGGCAGATGAGCAGGCAGGTGTCGCGCGGCTCAGCTGGCGAGTATCAGGCAGATGAGCAGGCAGGTGTCGCGCGGCTCAGCTGGCGAGTATCAGGCAGATGAGCAGGCAGGTGTCGCGCGGCTCAGCTGGCGAGTATCAGGCAGATGAGCAGGCAGGTGTCGCGCGGCTCAGCTGGCGAGTATCAGGCAGATGAGCAGGCAGGTGTCGCGCGGCTCAGCTGGCGAGTATCAGGCAGATGAGCAGGCAGGTGTCGCGCGGCTCAGCTGGCGAGTATCAGGCAGATGAGCAGGCAGGTGTCGCGCGGCTCAGCTGGCGAGTATCAGGCAGATGAGCAGGCAGGTGTCGCGCGGCTCAGCTGGCGAGTATCAGGCAGATGAGCAGGCAGGTGTCGCGCGGCTCAGCTGGCGAGTATCAGGCAGATGAGCAGGCAGGTGTCGCGCGGCTCAGCTGGCGAGTATCAAGCAGATGAGCAGGCAGGTGTCGCGCGGCTCAGCTGGCGAGTATCAGGCAGATGAGCAGGCAGGTGTCGCGCGGCTCAGCTGGCGAGTATCAGGCAGATGAGCAGGCAGGTGTCGCGCGGCTCAGCTGGCGAGTATCAGGCAGATGAGCAGGCAGGTGTCGCGCGGCTCAGCTGGTGAGTATCAGGCAGATGAGCAGGCAGGTGTCGCGCGGCTCAGCTGGCGAGTATCAGGCAGATGAGCAGGCAGGTGTCACGCGGCTCAGCTGGCGAGTATCAGGCAGATGAACAGGCAGGTGTCGCACGGCTCAGCTGGCGAGTATCAGGCAGATGAGCAGGCAGGTGTCGCGCGGCTCAGCTGGCGAGCATCAGGCAGATGAGCAGGCAGGTGTCGCGCGGCTCAGCTGGCGAGTATCAGGCAGATGAGCAGGCAGGTGTCGCGCGGCTCAACTGGCGAGTATCAGGCAGATGAGCAGGCAGGTGTCGTGCGGCTCAGCTGGCGAGTATCAGGCAGATGAGCAGGCAGGTGTCGCGCGGCTCAGCTGGCGAGTATCAGGCAGATGAGCAGGCAGGTGTCGCGCTGCTCAGCTGGCGAGTATCAGGCAGATGAGCAGGCAGGTGTCGCGCGTCTCAGCTGGCGAGTATCAGGCAGATGAGCAGGCAGGTGTCGCACGGCTCAGCTGGCGAGTATCAGGCAGATGAGCAGGCAGGTGTCGCGCTGCTCAGCTGGCGAGCATCAGGCAGATGAGCAGGCAGGTGTCGCGCGGCTCAGCTGGCGAGTATCAGGCAGATGAGCAGGCAGGTGTCGCGCGGCTCAGCTGTCGAGTATCAGGCAGATGAGCAGGCAGGTGTCGCGCGGCTCAGCTGTCGAGTATCAGGCAGATGAGCAGGCAGGTGTCGCGCGACTCAGCTGTCGAGCATCAGGCAGATGAGCAGGCAGGTGTCGCGCGACTCAGCTGGCGAGTATCAGGCAGATGAGCAGGCAGGTGTCGCGCGGCTGAGCTGGCAAGTATCAGGCAGATGAGCAGGCAGGTGTCGCGCAGCTCAGCTGGCGAGTATCAGGCAGATGAGCAGGCAGGTGTCGCGCGGCTCAGCTGGCGAGTATCAGGCAGATGAGCAGGCAGGTGTCGCGCGGCTCAGCTGGCGAGTATCAGGCAGATGAGCAGGCAGGTGTCGCGCGGCTCAGCTGGCGAGTATCAGGCAGATGAGCAGGCAGGTGTCACGCGGCTCAGCTGGCGAGTATCAGGCAGATGAGCAGGCAGGTGTCGCGCGGCTCAGCTGTCGAGTATCAGGCAGATGAACAGGCAGGTGTCGCGCGGCTCAGCTGGCAAGCATCAGGCAGATGAGCAGGCAGGTGTCGCGCGGCTCAGCTGGCGTGTATCAGGCAGATGAGCAGGCAGGTGTCGCGCGACTGAGCTGGCGAGTATCAGGCAGATGAGCAGGCAGGTGTCGCGCGGCTCAGCTGGCGAGTATCAGGCAGATGAGCAGGCAGGTGTCGCGCGGCTCAGCTGGCGAGCATCAGGCAGATGAGCAGGCAGGTGTCGCGCGGCTCAGCTGGCGAGCATCAGGCAGATGAGCAGGCAGGTGTCGCGCGGCTCAGCTGGCGAGTATCAGGCAGATGAGCAGGCAGGTGACGCGCGGCTGAGCTGGCGAGTATCAGGCAGATGAGCAGGCAGGTGTCGCGCGGCTCAGCTGGCGAGTATCAGGCAGATGAGCAGGCAGGTGTCGCGCGGCCCAGCTGGCGAGCATCAGGCAGATGAGCAGGCAGGTGTCGCGCGGCTCAGCTGGCGAGTATCAGGCAGATGAGCAGGCAGGTGTCGCGCGGCTCAGCTGGCGAATATCAGGCAGATGAGCAGGCAGGTGTCACGCGGCTCAGCTGGCGAGCATCAGGCAGATGAGCAGGCAGGTGTCGCGCGGCTCAGCTGGCGAGTATCAGGCAGATGAGCAGGCAGGTGTCGCGCGGTTCAGCTGGCGAGTATCAGGCAGATGAGCAGGCAGGTGTCGCGCGGCTCAGCTGGCGAGTATCAGGCAGATGAGCAGGCAGGTGTCGCGCGGCTCAGCGGGCGAGCATCAGGCAGATGAGCAGGCAGGTGTCGCGTGGCTGAGCTGGCGAGTATCAGGCAGATGAGCAGGCAGGTGTCACGCGGCTCAGCTGGCGAGTATCAGGCAGATGAGCAGGCAGGTGTCGCGCGGCTGAGCTGGCGATTATCAGGCAGATGAGCAGGCAGGTGTCGCGCGGCTCAGCTGGCGAGCATCAGGCAGATGAGCAGGCAGGTGTCGCGCGGCTCAGCTGGCGAATATCAGGCAGATGAGCAGGCAGGTGTCGCGCTGCTCAGCTGGCGAGCATCAGGCAGATGAGCAGGCAGGTGTCGCAAGGCTCAGCTGGCGAGTATCAGGCAGATGAGCAGGCAGGTGCCGCGCGGCTCAGCTGGCGAGTATCAGGCAGATGAGCAGGCAGGTGTCTCGCGGCTCAGCTGTCGAGTATCAGGCAGATGAGCAGGCAGGTGTCGCGTGGCTCAGCTGTCGAGTATCAGGCAGATGAGCAGGCAGGTGTCGCGCGGCTCAGCTGGCGAGTATCAGGCAGATGAGCAGGCAGGTGTCGCGCGGCTCAGCTGGCGAGTATCAGGCAGATGAGCAGGCAGGTGTCGCGCGGCTCAGCTGGCGAGTATCAGGCAGATGAGCAGGCAGGTGTCGCGCGGCTCAGCTGGCGAGCATCAGGCAGATGAGCAGGCAGGTGTCGCGCGGCTCAGCTGGCGAGCATCAGGCAGATGAGCAGGCAGGTGTCGCGTGGCTCAGCTGGCGAGTATCAGGCAGATGAGCAGGCAGGTGTCGCGCGGCTCAGCTGGCGAGTATCAGGCAGATGAGCAGGCAGGTGTCGCGCGGCTCAGCTGGCGAGTATCAGGCAGATGAGCAGGCAGGTGTCGCGCGGCCCAGCTGGCGAGTATCAGGCAGATGAGCAGGCAGGTGTCGCGCGGCCCAGCTGGCGAGCATCAGGCAGATGAGCAGGCTGGTGTCGCGGGGCTCAGCTGGCGAGTATCAGGCAGATGAGCAGGCAGGTGTCGCGGGGCTCAGCTGGCGAGCATCAGGCAGATGAGCAGGCAGGTGTCGCGCGGCTCAGCTGGCGAGCATCAGGCAGATGAGCAGGCAGGTGTCCCGCGGCTCAGCTGGCGAGTATCAGGCAGATGAGCAGGCAGGTGTCCTGCGGCTCAGCTGGCGAGTATCAGGCAGATGAGCAGGCAGGTGTCGCGCGGCTCAGCTGGCGAGTATCAGGCAGATGAGCAGGCAGGTGTCGCGCGGCCCAGCTGGCGAGTATCAGGCAGATGAGCAGGCAGGTGTCCTGCGGCTCAGCTGGCGAGTATCAGGCAGATGAGCAGGCAGGTGTCGCGCGGCTCAGCTGGCGAGTATCAGGCAGATGAGCAGGCAGGTGTCGCGCGGCCCAGCTGGCGAGTATCAGGCAAATGAGCAGGCAGGAATCCTGCGGCCCAGCTGGCGAGTATCAGGCAGATAAGCAGGCAGGTGTCCTGCGGCTCAGCTGGCGAGCATCAGGCAGATGAACAGGCATGTATCCTGCGGCTCAGCTGGCGAGCATCAGGCAGATGAGCAGGCATGAGTCGCGCGGCTCAGCTGGCGAGCATCAGGCAGCTGAGCAGGCATGAATCCTGCGGCCCAGCTGGCGAGTATCAGGCAGCTGAGCAGGCATGAATCCTGCGGCCCAGCTGGCGATTATCAGGCAGCTGAGCAGGCATGAATCCTGCGTCCCAGCTGGCGATTATCAGGCAGCTGAGCAGGCATGAATCCTGCGGCCCAGCTGGCGATTATCAGGCAGCTGAGCAGGCATTGATCCTGCGGCCCAGCTGGCGAGCATCAGGCAGCTGAGCAGGCATGAATCCTGCGGCCCAGCTGGCGGGCATCAGGCAGCTGAGCAGGCACGAATCCTGCGGCCCAGCTGGCGAGCATCAGGCAGCTGAGCAGGCATGAATCCTGCGGCCCAGCTGGCGATTATCAGGCAGCTGAGCAGGCATGAATCCTGCGGCCCAGCTGGCGATTATCAGGCAGCTGAGCAGGCATGAATCCTGCGGCCCAGCTGGCGATTATCAGACAGCTGAGCAGGCATGAATCCTGCGGCCCAGCTGGCGATTATCAGGCAGCTGAGCAGGCATGAATCCTGCGGCCCAGCTGGCGATTATCAGGCAGCTGAGCAGGCATGAATCCTGCGGCCCAGCTGGCGGTATCAGGCAGCTGAGCAGGCATGAATCCTGCGGCCCAGCTGGCGATTATCAGGCAGCTGAGCAGGCATGAATCCTGCGGCCCAGCTGGCGATTATCAGGCAGCTGAGCAGGCATGAATCCTGCGGCCCAGCTGGCGATTATCAGGCAGCTGAGCAGGCATGAATCCTGCGGCCCAGCTGGCGAGTATCAGGCAGATGAGCAGGCATGGATCCTGCGGCCCAGCTGGCGATTATCAGGCAGCTGAGCAGGCATGAATCCTGCGGCCCAGCTGGCGGTATCAGGCAGCTGAGCAGGCATGAATCCTGCGGCCCAGCTGGCGATTATCAGGCAGCTGAGCAGGCATGAATCCTGCGGCCCAGCTGGCGAGTATCAGGCAGATGAGCAGGCATGTATCCTGCGGCCCAGCTGGCGATTATCAGGCAGCTGAGCAGGCATGAATCCTGCGGCCCAGCTGGCGATTATCAGGCAGCTGAGCAGGCATGAATCCTGCGGCCCAGCTGGCGAGTATCAGGCAGCTGAGCAGGCAGGTGTCGCGGGGCTCAGCTGGCGATTATCAGGCAGATGAGCAGGCCTGAATCCTGCGGCCCAGCTGGCGATTATCAGGCAGATGAGCAGGCATGTATCCTGCGGCCCAGCTGGCGGTTATCAGGCAGATGAGCAGGCAGGTTTCCTGCGGCTCAGCTGGCGAGTATCAGGCAGATGAGCAGGCAGGTGTCCCGCGGCTCAGCTGGCGAGTATCAGGCAGATGAGCAGGCATGAGTCCTGCGGCTCAGCTGGCGAGTATCAGGCAGCTGAGCAGGCATGAATCCCGCGGCCCAGCTGGCGATTATCAGGCAGATGAGCAGGCATGTATCCTGCGGCTCAGCTGGCGAGTATCAGGCAGCTGAGCAGGCATGAATCGTGCGGCTCAGCTGGCGAGTATCAGGCAGCTGAGCAGGCATGAATCCTGCGGCCCAGCTGGCGATTATCAGGCAGCTGAGCAGGCATGTATCCTGCGGCCCAGCTGGCGATTATCAGGCAGCTGAGCAGGCAGGTGTCGCGGGGCTCAGCTGGCGAGTATCAGGCAGCTGAGCAGGCATGAATCCCGCGGCTCAGCTGGCGAGTATCAGGCAGCTGAGCAGGCATGAATCCTGCGGCCCAGCTGGCGATTATCAGGCAGCTGAGCAGGCATGTATCCTGCGGCTCAGCTGGCGAGTATCAGGCAGCTGAGCAGGCATGAATCCTGCGGCCCAGCTGGCGAGTATCAGGCAGCTGAGCAGGCATGAATCCTGCGGCCCAGCTGGCGAGTATCAGGCAGCTGAGCAGGCATGAATCGTGCGGCCCAGCTGGCGATTATCAGGCAGCTGAGCAGGCATGAGTCCTGCGGCTCAGCTGGCGATTATCAGGCAGCTGAGCAGGCATGAATCCTGCGGCCCAGCTGGCGATTATCAGGCAGATGAGCAGGCATGTATCCTGCGGCTCAGCTGGCGAGTATCAGGCAGCTGAGCAGGCATGAATCCTGCGGCTCAGCTGGCGAGTATCAGGCAGCTGAGCAGGCATGAATCCCGCGGCCCAGCTGGCGAGTATCAGTCAGATGAGCAGGCAGGTATCCTGCGGCTAAGCTGGCGAGTATCAGGCAGATGAGCAGGCAGGTTTCCCGCGGCTCAGCTGGCGAGTATCAGGCAGCTGAGCAGGCATGTATCCAGCGGCTCAGCTGGCGAGTATCAGGCAGATGAGCAGGCAGGAGTCCTGCGGCCCAGCTGGCGTTATCAGGCAGCTGAGCAGGCATGTGTCCTGCGGCTCAGCTGGCGAGTATCAGGCAGATGAGCAGGCAGGTGTCCCGCGGCTCAGCTGGCGAGTATGAGGCAGATGAGCAGGCATGTGTCCTGCGGCTCAGCTGGCGATTATCAGGCAGATGAGCAGGCAGGAGTCCTGCGGCCCAGCTGGCGGTATCAGGCAGATGAGCAGGCATGTGTCACGCGGCTCAGCTGGCGAGTATCAGGCAGCTGAGCAGGCATGAATCCTGCGGCCCAGCTGGCGATTATCAGGCAGATGAGCAGGCATGAGTCGCGCGGCTCAGCTGGCGATTATCAGGCAGATGAGCAGGCAGGTATCCCGCGGCTCAGCTGGCGAGTATCAGGCAGATGAGCAGGCATGAATCCTGCGGCACAGCTGGCGAGTATCAGGCAGCTGAGCAGGCATGAGTCCTGCGGCCCAGCTGGCGGTATCAGGCAGATGAGCAGGCATGAGTCGTGCGGCTCAGCTGGCGATTATCAGGCAGCTGAGCAGGCAGGAGTCGCGCGGCTCAGCTGGCGATTATCAGGCAGATGAGCAGGCATGTGTCCCGCGGCTCAGCTGGCGAGTATCAGGCAGATGAGCAGGCAGGGATCCTGCGGCCCAGCTGGCGGGTATCAGGCAGATGAGCAGGCATGAATCGTGCGGCTCAGCTGGCGAGTATCAGGCAGCTGAGCAGGCAGGTGTCGCGCGGCTCAGCTGGCGAGTATCAGGCAGATGAGCAGGCAGGTGTCGTGCGGCCCAGCTGGCGATTATCAGGCAGCTGAGCAGGCAGGTATCCTGCGGCTCAGCTGGCGATTATCAGGCAGCTGAGCAGGCAGGTATCCTGCGGCCCAGCTGGCGAGTATCAGGCAGATGAGCAGGCAGGTGTCGTGCGGCTCAGCTGGCGGTTATCAGGCAGATGAGCAGGCAGGTGTCGTGCGGCTCAGCTGGCGAGTATCAGGCAGCTGAGCAGGCAGGTGTCGCGCGGCCCAGCTGGCGATTATCAGGCAGCTGAGCAGGCATGTATCCTGCGGCTCAGCTGGCGAGCATCAGGCAGATGAGCAGGCAGGTGTCGCGCGGCTCAGATGGCGAGTATGAGGCAGATGAGCAGGCATGTGTCCCGCGGCTCAGCTGGCGAGTATCAGGCAGATGAGCAGGCACGTGTCCGGCGGCTCAGCTGGCGAGTATCAGGAAGATGAGCAGGCAGGAGTCGCGCGGCTCAGCTGGCGAGTATCAGGCAGCTGAGCAGGCAGGTGTCGCGCGGCCCAGCTGGCGAGTATCAGGCAGCTGAGCAGGCAGGTGTCGCGCGCCTCAGCTGGCGAGTATCAGGCAGATGAGCAGGCAGGTGTCGTGCGGCTCAGCTGGCGAGTATCAGGCAGCTGAGCAGGCATGAATCGTGCGGCTCAGCTGGCGAGTATCAGGCAGATGAGCAGGCATGAGTCGCGCGGCTCAGCTGGCGATTATCAGGCAGCTGAGCAGGCAGGTGTCGTGCGGCTCAGCTGGCGAGTATCAGGGAGATGAGCAGGCAGGTATCCTGCGGCTCAGCTGGCGAGTCTCAGGCAGCTGAGCAGGCAGGTGTCGTGCGGCTCAGCTGGCGAGTATCAGGCAGCTGAGCAGGCAGGTGTCGCGCGGTTCAGCTGGCGAGTATCAGGCAGATGAGCAGGCATGTATCGTGCGGCTCAGCTGGCGAGTATCAGGCAGATGAGCAGGCAGGAGTCGCGCGGCTCAGCTGGCGAGTATCAGGCAGCTGAGCAGGCAGGTGTCGCGCGGCCCAGCTGGCGAGTATCAGGCAGATGAGCAGGCAGGAGTCGCGCGGCTCAGCTGGCTAGTATGAGGCAGATGAGCAGGCATGAGTCCCGCGGCTCAGCTGGCGAGTATCAGGCAGATGAGCAGGCACGTGTCCGGCGGCTCAGCTGGCGAGTATCAGGCAGATGAGCAGGCATGAGTCCCGCGGCTCAGCTGGCGGTATCAGGCAGCTGAGCAGGCAGGTGTCGCGCGGCTCAGCTGGCGGGTATCAGGCAGATGAGCAGGCATGTATCCTGTGGCCCAGCTGGCGAGTATCAGGCAGCTGAGCAGGCATGTTTCCTGCGGCCCAGCTGGCGATTATCAGGCAGCTGAGCAGGCATGAGTCCTGCGGCCCAGCTGGCGAGTATGAGGCAGATGAGCAGGCAGGTGTCCCGCGGCTCAGCTGGCGAGTATCAGGCAGATGAGCAGGCATGTGTCGCGCGGCTCAGCTGGCGAGTATCAGGCAGATGAGCAGGCATGAGTCGCGCGGCTCAGCTGGCGATTATCAGGCAGCTGAGCAGGCATGAATCCTGCGGCTCAGCTGGCGAGTATCAGGCAGCTGAGCAGGCATGAATCCTGCGGCTCAGCTGGCGAGTATCAGGCAGATGAGCAGGCATGTATCGAGCGGCTCAGCTGGCGAGTATCAGGCAGCTGAGCAGGCATGAATCCTGCGGTTCAGCTGGCGAGTATCAGGCAGATGAGCAGGCAGGTGTCCCGCGGCTCAGCTGGCGAGTATCAGGCAGATGAGCAGGCATGTGTCGTGCGGCTCAGCTGGCGAGTATCAGGCAGATGAGCAGGCAGGTGTCCCGCGGCTCAGCTGGCGAGTATCAGGCAGCTGAGCAGGCATGAATCGTGCGGCTCAGCTGGCGAGTATCAGGCAGCTGAGCAGGCAGGTTTCGTGCGGCTCAGCTGGCGAGTATCAGGCAGCTGAGCAGGCAGGTGTCGCGAGGCTCAGCTGGCGAGTATCAGGCAGATGAGCAGGCAGGAGTCCTGCGGCTCAGCTGGCGAGTATCAGGCAGCTGAGCAGGCATGAATCCTGCGGCCAGCTGGCGAGTATCAGGCAGATGATCAGGCATGTATCCTGCGGCCCAGCTGGCGAGTATCAGGCAGCTGAGCAGGCCTGTATCCTGCGGCTCAGCTGGCGAGGATCAGGCAGATGAGCAGGCATGTATCCTGCGGCTCAGCTGGCGAGTATCAGGCAGCTGAGCAGGCAGGTGTCGCGCGGCTCAGCTGGCGGGTATCAGGCAGCTGAGCAGGCAGGTGTCGCGCGGCCCAGCTGGCGAGTATCAGGCAGCTGAGCAGGCAGGTGTCGCGCGGCCCAGCTGGCGAGTATCAGGCAGCTGAGCAGGCAGGTGTCGCGCGGCTCAGCTGGCGGTATCAGGCAGCTGAGCAGGCAGGTGTCGCGCGGCCCAGCTGGCGAGTATCAGGCAGCTGAGCAGGCAGGTGTCGCGCGGCCCAGCTGGCGAGTATCAGGCAGATGAGCAGGCATGTGTCCCGCGGCTCAGCTGGCGAGTATCAGGCAGCTGAGCAGGCAGGTGTCGCGCGGCCCAGCTGGCGAGTATCAGGCAGCTGAGCAGGCAGGTGTCGCGCGGCTCAGCTGGCGAGTATCAGGCAGCTGAGCAGGCAGGTGTCGCGCGGCCCAGCTGGCGAGTATCAGGCAGCTGAGCAGGCAGGTGTCGTGCGGTTCAGCTGGCGAGTATCAGGCAGATGAGCAGGCAGGTCTCGCGCTACTGAGCTGGCGAGTATCAGGCAGCAGAACAGTCATGTGTCGCGCGGCTCAGCTGGCGAGTATCAGGCAGATGAGCAGGCAGGTCTCGCGCTACTGAGCTGGCGAGTATCAGGCAGCAGAACAGTCATGTGTCGCGCGGCTCAGCTGGCCAGTATCAGGCAGATGAGCAGGCAGGTGTCGCGCGGCTCAGCTGGCGAGTATCCGGCAGATGAGCAGGCAGGTGTCGCGCGGCCCAGCTGGCGAGTATCAGGCAGCTGAGCAGGCAGGTGTCGCGCGGCCCAGCTGGCGAGTATCAGGCAGCTGAGCAGGCAGGTGTCGCGCGGCCCAGCTGGCGAGTATCAGGCAGCTGAGCAGGCAGGTGTCGCGCGGCCCAGCTGGCGAGTATCAGGCAGCTGAGCAGGCAGGTGTCGCGCGGCCCAGCTGGCGAGTATCAGGCAGCTGAGCAGGCAGGTGTCGCGCGGCTCAGCTGGCGAGTATCAGGCAGCTGAGCAGGCAGGTGTCGCGCGGCCCAGCTGGCGAGTATCAGGCAGCTGAGCAGGCAGGTGTCGTGCGGCTCAGCTGGCGAGTATCAGGCAGATGAGCAGGCATGTGTCGCGCGGCCGAGCTGGCGAGTATCAGGCAGCTGAGCAGGCAGGTGTCGCGCGGCTCAGCTGGCGATTATCAGGCAGCTGAGCAGGCAGGTGTCGCGCGGCTCAGCTGGCGGGTATCAGGCAGCTGAGCAGGCAGGTGTCGCGCGGCCCAGCTGGCGAGTATCAGGCAGCTGAGCAGGCAGGTGTCGCGCGGCTCAGCTGGCGAGTATCAGGCAGCTGAGCAGGCAGGTGTCGCGCGGCCCAGCTGGCGAGTATCAGGCAGATAAGCAGGCAGGTGTCCTGCTGCTCAGCTGGCGAGTATCAGGCAGCTGAGCAGGCAGGTGTCGCGCGGCTCAGCTGGCGAGCATCAGGCAGATGAGCAGGCATGTGTCCCGCGGCTCAGCTGGCGAGTATCAGGCAGTAGAGCAGGCAGGTGTCGCGCGGCCCAGCTGGCGAGTATCAGGCAGAT
The DNA here is from genome assembly GCF_032452875.1 of Bos javanicus. NCBI lineage: Eukaryota > Metazoa > Chordata > Mammalia > Artiodactyla > Bovidae > Bos > Bos javanicus. Next base: position 55,593 of record NW_026894166.1, read on the forward strand.
GAGCAGGCAGGTATCCCGCGGCTCAGCTGGCGAGTATCAGGCAGCTGAGCAGGCAGGTGTCGCGCGGCCCAGCTGGCGAGTATCAGGCAGCTGAGCAGGCAGGTGTCGCGCGGCCCAGCTGGCGAGTATCAGGCAGCTGAGCAGGCAGGAGTCGCGCGGCTCAGCTGGCGAGTATCAGGCAGCTGAGCAGGCAGGTGTCGCGCGGCCCAGCTGGCGAGTATCAGGCAGCTGAGCAGGCAGGTGTCGCGCGGCTCAGCTGGCGAGTATCAGGCAGATGAGCAGGCAGGTATCGTGCGGCTCAGCTGGCGAGTATCAGGCAGATGAGCAGGCATGTGTCCTGCGGCCCAGCTGGCGATTATCAGGCAGCTGAGCAGGCAGGAGTCCCGCGGCTCAGCTGGCGAGTATCAGGCAGATGAGCAGGCATGTGTCCCGCGGCTCAGCTGGCGAGTATCAGGCAGCTGAGCAGGCAGGTGTCGCGCGGCCCAGCTGGCGATTATCAGGCAGCTGAGCAGGCAGGTGTCGCGCGGCCCAGCTGGCGAGTATCAGGCAGCTGAGCAGGCAGGTGTCGCGCGGCTCAGCTGGCGGGTATCAGGCAGCTGAGCAGGCAGGTGTCGTGCGGCTCAGCTGGCGAGTATCAGGCAGCTGAGCAGGCAGGTGTCGCGCGGCGCAGCTGGCGAGTATCAGGCAGCTGAGCAGGCAGGTATCGTGCGGCTCAGCTGGCGAGTATCAGGCAGATGAGCATGCAGGTGTCGCGCGGCCCAGCTGGCGAGTATCAGGCAGATGAGCAGTCATGTGTCGCGCGGCTCAGCTGGCGGTATCAGGCAGATGAGCAGGCATGAGTCGCGCGGCTCAGCTGGCGGTTATCAGGGAGCTGAGCAGGCAGGTATCCTGCGGCTCAGCTGGCGAGTGTCAGGCAGATGAGCAGGCAGGTGTCGTGAGGTTCAGATGGCGAGTATCAGGCAGAGGATCAGGCAGGTGTCGCGCGGCCCAGCTGGCGAGTATCAGGCAGCTGAGCAGGCAGGTGTCCTGCGGCTCAGCTGGCGAGTATCAGGCAGCTGAGCAGGCAGGTGTCGCGCGGCTCAGCTGGCGATTATCAGGCAGCTGAGCAGGCATGTGTCGCGCGGCTCAGCTGGCGAGTATCAGGCAGCTGAGCAGGCATGAATCCTGCGCCTCAGCTGGCGAGTATCAGGCAGATGAGCAGGCATGTATCCTGCGGCCCAGCTGGCGATTATCAGGCAGCTGAGCAGGCATGTGTCGCGCGGCTCAGCTGGCGAGTATCAGGCAGCTGAGCAGGCAGGTGTCGCGCGGCTCAGCTGGCGGTTATCAGGCAGATGAGCAGGCATGAGTCGCGCGGCCCAGCTGGCGAGTATCAGGCAGATGAGCAGGCATGTGTCCTGCGGCTCAGCTGGCGAGTATCAGGCAGCTGAGCAGGCATGAATCGTGCGGCCCAGCTGGCGAGTATCAGGCAGATGAGCAGGCATGTGTCCCGCGGCTCAGCTGGCGATTATCAGGCAGCTGAGCAGGCATGAATCCTGCGGCTCAGCAGGCGAGTATCAGGCAGATGAGCAGGCAGGTGTCGTGCGGCTCAGCTGGCGAGTATCAGGCAGCTGAGCAGGCAGGTGTCGCGCGCCTCAGCTGGCGAGTATCAGGCAGCTGAGCAGGCAGGTGTCGCGCGGCTCAGCTGGCGATTATCAGGCAGCTGAGCAGGCAGGTGTCGCGCGGCTCAGCTGGCGGTATCAGGCAGCTGAGCAGGCAGGTGTCGTGTGGCTCAGCTGGCGAGTATCAGGCAGCTGAGCAGGCATGAATCGTGCGGCTCAGCTGGCGATTATCAGGCAGATGAGCAGGCATGTGTCCAGCGGCTCAGCTGGCGAGTATCAGGCAGCTGAGCAGGCAGGTGTCGCGCGGCTCAGCTGGCGATTATCAGGCAGATGAGCAGGCATGAGTCGTGCGGCTCAGCTGGCGAGTATCAGGCAGCTGAGCAGGCAGGTGTCCCGCGGCCCAGCTGGCGATTATCAGGCAGCTGAGCAGGCATGAATCCTGCGGCTCAGCTGGCGAGTATCAGGCAGATGAGCAGGCATGAGTCCCGCGGCTCAGCTGGCGAGTATCAGGCAGATGAGCAGGCAGGTGTCCGGCGGCTCAGCTGGCGAGTATCAGGCAGCTGAGCAGGCAGGTGTCGCGCTGCTCAGCTGGCGAGTATCAGGTAGATGAGCAGGCAGGTGTCGCGCGGCTCAGCTGGCGATTATCAGGCAGCTGAGCAGGCATGAATCCTGCGGCCCAGCTGGCGGTATCAGGCAGCTGAGCAGGCAGGTGTCCTGCGGCCCAGCTGGCGATTATCAGGCAGCTGAGCAGGCAGGTGTCGCGTGGCCCAGCTGGCGATTATGAGGCAGATGAGCAGGCAGGTGTCCCGCGGCTCAGCTGGCGATTATGAGGCAGATGAGCAGGCATGTGTCCCGCGGCTCAGCTGGCGAGTATGAGGCAGATGAGCAGGCAGGTGTCCGGCGGCTCAGCTGGCGAGTATCAGGCAGATGAGCAGGCATGTGTCCCGCGGCTCAGCTGGCGAGTATCAGGCAGATGAGCAGGCAGGTGTCGTGCGGCTCAGCTGGCGAGTATCAGGCAGATGAGCAGGCAGGTGTCCTGCGGCTCAGCTGGCGAGTATCAGGCAGATGAGCAGGCAGGTGTCCCGCGGCTCAGCTGGCGAGTATCAGGCAGCTGAGCAGGCATGTGTCGCGCGGCTCAGCTGGCGAGTATCAGGCAGCTGAGCAGGCCTGAATCCTGCGGCCCAGCTGGCGATTATCAGGCAGCTGAGCAGGCAGGTGTCCGGCGGCTCAGCTGGCGAGTATCAGGCAGATGAGCAGGCATGAATCCTGCGGCTCAGCTGGCAAGTATCAGGCAGATGAGCAGGCATGTATCCTGCGGCCCAGCTGGCGTTATCAGGCAGCTGAGCAGGCATGTGTCCCGCGGCTCAGCTGGCGGGTATCAGGCAGCTGAGCAGGCAGGTATCGCGCGGCTCAGCTGGCGGGTATCAGGCAGCTGAGCAGGCAGGTGTCGTGCGGCTCAGCTGGCGAGTATCAGGCAGCTGAGCAGGCAGGTGTCGCGCGGCACAGCTGGCGAGTATCAGGCAGATGAGCAGGCAGGTGTCGTGCGGCTCAGCTGGCGAGTATGAGGCAGATGAGCAGGCATGTGTCCCGCGGCTCAGCTGGCGAGTATCAGGCAGATGAGCATGCAGGTGTCACGCGGCTCAGCTGGCGAGTATCAGGCAGATGAGCAGGCAGGTGTCCTGCGGCTCAGCTGGCGAATATCAGGCAGCTGAGCAGGCAGGTGTCGTGCGGCTCAGCTGGCGAGTATCAGGCAGATGAGCAGGCATGTGTCGCGTGACTGAGCTGTCGAGTATCAGGCAGATGAGCAGGCAGGTGTCGCGTGGCTCAGCTGGCGAGTATCAGGCAGATGAGCAGGCAGGTGTCGCGCGGCTCAGCTGGCGGGTATCAGGCAGATGAGCAGGCATGAATCCTGCGGCTCAGCTGTCGAGTATCAGGCAGCTGAGCAGGCAGGTGTCGCGCGGCTCAGCCGGCAAGTATGAGGCAGATGAGCAGGCATGTGTCCCGCGGCTCAGCTGGCGAGTATGAGGCAGATGAGCAGGCAGGTGTCGCGCGGCCCAGCTGGCGAGTATCAGGCAGCTGAGCAGGCAGGTGTCGCGCGGCTCAGCTGGCGAGTATCAGGCAGCTGAGCAGGCAGGTGTCGCGCGGCCCAGCTGGCGAGTATCAGGCAGCTGAGCAGGCAGGTGTCGTGCGGCTCAGCTGGCGAGTATCAGGCAGCTGAGCAGGCAGGTGTCGCGCGGCCCAGCTGGCGAGTATCAGGCAGCTGAGCAGGCAGGTGTCGTGCGGCTCAGCTGGCGAGTATCAGGCAGCTGAGCAGGCAGGTGTCGCGCGGCCCAGCTGGCGAGTATCAGGCAGATGAGCAGGCAGGTGTCGAGCGGCTCAGCTGGCGAGTATCAGGCAGATGAGCAGGCATGTGTCCCGCGGCTCAGCTGGCGAATATCAGGCAGATGAGCAGGCGCTGATCCGGCACCTCAGCAGGCACTTATCACGTGCCTGTCATGCAGTGATCAGGTGACTGAGAGGCGATGATCCTGTGACTGCTCATGTGCTGATCAGGTAGCTCTCAGGCACGGATCATGCGGCCCAGCTGGCGAGTATCAGGCAGATGAACTGGCAAGTGTCGCGCGGCTGAGCTGTCGAGTATCAGGCAGATGAGGAGGTAGGGGTCGCGCGGCTCAGCTGGCGAGTATCAGGCAGATGAGCAGGCAGGTGTCGCGTGGCCCAGCTGGCGAGTATGAGGCAGATGAGCAGGCATGTGTCCCGCGGCTCAGCTGGCGAGTATGAGGCAGATGAGCAGGCAGGTGTCCCGCGGCTCAGCTGGCAAGTATGAGGCAGATGAGCAGGCAGGTGTCCGGCGGCTCAGCTGGCGAGTATCAGGCAGCTGAGCAGGCAGGTGTCGCGCGGCTCAGCTGGCGAGAATCAGGCAGATGAGCAGGCATGTCTCCAGCGGCCCAGCTGGCGAGTATCAGGCAGCTGAGCAGGCATGTGTCCCGCGGCTCAGCTGGCGAGTATCAGGCAGCTGAGCAGGCAGGTGTCGCGCGGCCTAGCTGGCGAGTATCAGGCAGATGAGCAAGCAGGTGTCGCGCGGCTCAGCTGGCGATTATCAGGCAGCTGAGCAGGCAGGTGTCGCGCGGCCCAGCTGGCGATTATCAGGCAGCTGAGCAGGCAGGTGTCGCGCGGCTCAGCTGGCGGGTATCAGGCAGATGAGCAGGCAGGTGTCGCGAGGCGCAGCTCGCGAGTATCAGGCAGATGAGCAGGCAGGTGTCGCGCGGCTCAGCTGGCGAGTATCAGGCAGATGAGCAGGCATGTGTCCCGGGGTTCAGCTGCCAAGTATCAGGCAGATGAGCAGGCAGGTGTCCTGCCACTCAGCATGCGAGTATCAGGCAGATGAGCAGGCATGTGTCGCGCGGCTCAGCTGGCGAGTATCAGGCAGCTGAGCAGGCATGAATCCTGCGGCTCAGCTGGCGAGTATCAGCCAGATGAGCAGGCAGGTGTCGCGCGGCCCAGCTGGCGAGTATCAGGCAGCTGAGCAGGCGGTGATCCCGCACCTCAGCAGGCACTGATCACGTGCGTGTCATGCAGTGATCAGGTGACTGAGAGGCGCTGATCATGCGACTGCTCATGTGCTGATCAGGTAGCTCTCCTGCACGGATCATGCGGCTCAGCTGGCAAGTATGAGGCAGATGAGCAGGCATGTGTCCAGCGGCTCAGCTGGCGAGTGTGAGGCAGATGAGCAGGCAGGTGTCCGCCGGCTCAGCTGGCGAGTATCAGGCAGATGAGCAGGCAGGTGTCGTGCGGCTCAGCTGGCGAGTATCAGGCAGATCAGCAGGCAGGAGTCCTGCGGCTCAGCTGGCGAGTATCAGGCAGCTGAGCAGGCAGGTGTCGCGCGGCCCAGCTGGCGAGTATCAGGCAGATGAGCAGGCATGTATCCTGCGGCCCAGCTGGCGATTATCAGGCAGATGAGCAGGCATGTGTCCTGCGGCTCAGCTGGCGAGTATCAGGCAGCTGAGCAGGCAGGTGTCGCGCGGCTCAGCTGGCGAGTATCAGGCAGATGAGCAGGCATGTGTCCCGCGGCTCAGCTGGCGAGTATCAGGCAGATGAGCAGGCAGGTGTCCTGCGGCCCAGCTGGCGAGTATCAGGCAGCTGAGCAGGCATGTGTCGCGCGGCTCAGCTGGCGAGTATCAGGCAGCTGAGCAGGCAGGTGTCGCGCGGCCCAGCTGGCGAGTATCAGGCAGCTGAGCAGGCATGTGTCCCGCGGCTCAGCTGGCGAGTCTCAGGCAGATGAGCAGGCAGGTGTCATGCGGCTCAGCTGCCGAGTATCAGGCAGATGAGCAGGCAGGTGTCGCGCGGCCCAGCTGGCGAGTATCAGGCAGCTGAGCAGGCAGGTGTCGCGCGGCCCAGCTGGCGAGTATCAGGCAGCTGAGCAGGCAGGTGACGCGCGGCCCAGCTGGCGAGTATCAGGCAGCTGAGCAGGCAGGTGTCGCGCGGCTCAGCTGGCGAGTATCAGGCAGCTGAGCAGGCAGGTGTCGCGCGGCTCAGCAGGCGATTATCAGGCAGCTGAGCAGGCAGGTATCGGGCGGCTCAGCTGGCGATTATCAGGCAGCTGAGCAGGCAGGTGTCGCGCGGCCCAGCTGGCGAGTATCAGGCAGCTGAGCAGGCAGGTGTCGCGCGGCCCAGCTGGCGAGTATCAGGCAGCTGAGCAGGCATGAATCCTGCGGCTCAGCTGGCGAGTATCAGGCAGCTGAGCAGGCAGGTGTCGCGCGGCCCAGCTGGCGAGTATCAGGCAGATGAGCAGGCAGGTGTCCAGCGGCTCAGCTGGCGAGTATCAGGCAGCTGAGCAGGCAGGTGTCGCGCGGCCCAGCTGGCGATTATCAGGCAGCTGAGCAGGTAGGTGTCGTGCGGCTCAGCTGGCGAGTATCAGGCAGATGAGCAGGCAGGTGACGCGCGGCTCACCTGGCGAGTATCAGGCAGATGAGCAGGCAGGTGTCCCGCGGCTCAGCTGGCGAGTATCAGGTAGATGAGCAGGCAGGTGTCCCGCGGCCCAGCTGGCGGGTATCAGGCAGATGAGCAGGCAGGTGTCGAGCGGCTCAGCTGGCGAGTATCAGGCAGATGAGCAGGCATGTGTCCCGGGGTTCAGCTGGCGAGTATCAGGCAGATGAGCAGGCAGGTGTCGCGCGGCTCAGCTGGCGAGTATCAGGGAGCTGAGCAGGCAGGTGTCCTGCGGCTCAGCTGGCGAGTATCAGGCAGCTGAGCAGGCAGGTGTCGCGCGGCTCAGCTGGCGAGTATCAGACAGATGAGCAGGCAGGTGTCCTGCGGCTCAGCTGGCGAGTATCAGGCAGATGAGCAGGCAGGAGTCGCGCGGCTCAGCTGGCGATTATCAGGCAGCTGAGCAGGCAGGAATCCTGCGGCTCAGCTGGCGAGTATCAGGCAGCTGAGCAGGCAGGTGTCGCGCGGCCCAGCTGGCGAGTATCAGGCAGATGAGCAGGCAGGTGTCGTGCGGCTCAGCTGGCGATTATCAGGCAGCTGAGCAGGCAGGTGTCGTGCGGCTCAGCTGGCGAGTATCAGGCAGCTGAGCAGGCATGAGTCCTGCGGCTCAGCTGGCGATTATCAGGCAGCTGAGCAGGCAGGTGTCATGCGGCTCAGCTGGCGAGTATCAGGCAGCTGAGCAGGCAGGTGTCGCGCGGCCCAGCTGGCGAGTATCAGGCAGCTGAGCAGGCATGAATCGTGCGGCTCAGCTGGCGAGTATCAGGCAGATGAGCAGGCAGGAGTCGTGCGGCTCAGCTGGCGAGTATCAGGCAGATGAGCATGCAGGAATCCTGCGGCACAGCTGGCGAGTATCAGGCAGATGAGCAGGCAGGTGTCTCGCGGCTCAGCTGGCGAGTATCAGGCAGATGAGCAGGCAGGTGTCGTGCGGCTCAGCTGGCGAGTATCAGGCAGATGAGCAGGCAGGTGTCGTGCGGCTCAGCTGGCGATTATCAGGCAGATGAGCAGGCATGTGTCCCGCGGCTCAGCTGGCGATTATCAGGCAGCTGAGCAGGCATGAATCCTGCGGCCCAGCTGGCGATTATCAGGCAGCTGAGCAGGCATGAATCCTGCGGCTCAGCTGGCGAGAATCAGGCAGATGAGCAGGCATGTGTCGCGCGGCCCAGCTGGCGAGTATCAGGCAGCTGAGCAGGCAGGTGTCGCGCGGCTCAGCTGGCGAGTATCAGGCAGCTGAGCAGGCATGAATCCTGCGGCCCAGCTGGCGATTATCAGGCAGCTGAGCAGGCATGAATCCTGCGGCCCAGCTGGCGATTATCAGGCAGCTGAGCAGGCATGAATCCTGCGGCCCAGCTGGCGATTATCAGGCAGCTGAGCAGGCATGATTCGCGCGGCTCAGCTGGCGATTATCAGGCAGCTGAGCAGGCATGAATCCTGCGGCCCAGCTGGCGATTATCAGGCAGCTGAGCAGGCATGAATCCTGCGGCTCAGCTGGCGAGTATCAGGCAGCTGAGCAGGCATGAATCCTGCGGCCCAGCTGGCGATTATCAGGCAGCTGAGCAGGCATGAATCCTGCGGCTCAGCTGGCGAGTATCAGGCAGCTGAGCAGGCAGGTGTCGCGCGGCTCAGCTGGCGAGTATCAGGCAGCTGAGCAGGCATGAATCCTGCGGCCCAGCTGGCGGTTATCAGGCAGCTGAGCAGGCATGAATCCTGCGGCCCAGCTGGCGATTATCAGGCAGCTGAGCAGGCATGAATCCTGCGGCCCAGCTGGCGGTTATCAGGCAGCTGAGCAGGCATGAATCCTGCGGCCCAGCTGGCGGTTATCAGGCAGCTGAGCAGGCATGAATCCTGCGGCCCAGCTGGCGATTATCAGGCAGCTGAGCAGGCATGAATCCTGCGGCCCAGCTGGCGATTATCAGGCAGCTGAGCAGGCATGAATCCCGCGGCCCAGCTGGCGATTATCAGGCAGCTGAGCAGGCATGAATCCTGCGGCCCAGCTGGCGATTATCAGGCAGCTGAGCAGGCATGAATCCTGCGGCCCAGCTGGCGGTTATCAGGCAGCTGAGCAGGCATGAATCCTGCGGCCCAGCTGGCGATTATCAGGCAGCTGAGCAGGCATGAATCCTGCGGCCCAGCTGGCGATTATCAGGCAGCTGAGCAGGCATGATCCCGCACCTCAGCAGGCACTGATCACGTGCCTGTCATGCAGTGATCAGGTGACTGAGAGGCGCTGATCATGTGACTGCTCATGTGCTGATCAGGTAGCTCTCCTGCACGGATCATGTGCCTCAGCAGGCAAGAATCAAGCAGCTGAGCAGGCATGAATCCTGCGGCCCAGCTGGCGATTATCAGGCAGCTGAGCAGGCATGAATCCTGCGGCCCAGCTGGCGATTATCAGGCAGCTGAGCAGGCATGAATCCTGCGGCCCAGCTGGCGATTATCAGGCAGCTGAGCAGGCATGAATCCTGCGGCCCAGCTGGCGATTATCAGGCAGCTGAGCAGGCATGAATCCTGCGGCCCAGCTGGCGGTTATCAGGCAGCTGAGCAGGCATGAATCCTGCGGCCCAGCTGGCGATTATCAGGCAGCTGAGCAGGCATGAATCCTGCGGCCCAGCTGGCGGTTATCAGGCAGCTGAGCAGGCATGAATCCTGCGGCCCAGCTGGCGGTTATCAGGCAGCTGAGCAGGCATGAATCCTGCGGCCCAGCTGGCGATTATCAGGCAGCTGAGCAGGCATGAATCCTGCGGCCCAGCTGGCGATTATCAGGCAGCTGAGCAGGCATGAATCCTGCGGCCCAGCTGGCGATTATCAGGCAGCTGAGCAGGCGCTGATCCCGCACCTCAGCAGGCACTGATCACGTGCCTGTCATGCAGTGATCAGGTGACTGAGAGGCGCTGATCATGTGACTGCTCATGTGCTGATCAGGTAGCTCTCCTGCACGGATCATGTGCCTCAGCAGGCAAGAATCAAGCAGCTGAGCAGGCATGAATCCTGCGGCCCAGCTGGCGATTATCAGGCAGCTGAGCAGGCATGAATCCTGCGGCCCAGCTGGCGATTATCAGGCAGCTGAGCAGGCATGAATCCTGCGGCCCAGCTGGCGATTATCAGGCAGCTGAGCAGGCATGAATCCTGCGGCCCAGCTGGCGATTATCAGGCAGCTGAGCAGGCATGAATCCTGCGGCCCAGCTGGCGATTATCAGGCAGCTGAGCAGGCATGAATCCTGCGGCCCAGCTGGCGGTTATCAGGCAGCTGAGCAGGCATGAATCCTGCGGCCCAGCTGGCGGTTATCAGGCAGCTGAGCAGGCATGAATCCTGCGGCCCAGCTGGCGGTTATCAGGCAGCTGAGCAGGCATGAATCCTGCGGCCCAGCTGGCGATTATCAGGCAGCTGAGCAGGCATGAATCCTGCGGCCCAGCTGGCGATTATCAGGCAGCTGAGCAGGCGCTGATCCCGCACCTCAGCAGGCACTGATCACGTGCCTGTCATGCAGTGATCAGGTGACTGAGAGGCGCTGATCATGTGACTGCTCATGTGCTGATCAGGTAGCTCTCCACGGATCATGTGCCTCAGCAGGCAAGAATCAGGCAGCTGAGCAGGCATGAATCCTGCGGCCCAGCTGGCGATTATCAGGCAGCTGAGCAGGCATGAATCCTGCGGCCCAGCTGGCGATTATCAGGCAGCTGAGCAGGCATGAATCCTGCGGCCCAGCTGGCGATTATCAGGCAGCTGAGCAGGCATGAATCCTGCGGCCCAGCTGGCGGTTATCAGGCAGCTGAGCAGGCATGAATCCTGCGGCCCAGCTGGCGATTATCAGGCAGCTGAGCAGGCATGAATCCTGCGGCCCAGCTGGCGATTATCAGGCAGCTGAGCAGGCATGAATCCTGCGGCCCAGCTGGCGGTTATCAGGCAGCTGAGCAGGCATGAATCCTGCGGCCCAGCTGGCGGTTATCAGGCAGCTGAGCAGGCATGAATCCTGCGGCCCAGCTGGCGGTTATCAGGCAGCTGAGCAGGCATGAATCCTGCGGCCCAGCTGGCGATTATCAGGCAGCTGAGCAGGCATGAATCCTGCGGCCCAGCTGGCGATTATCAGGCAGCTGAGCAGGCGCTGATCCCGCACCTCAGCAGGCACTGATCACGTGCCTGTCATGCAGTGATCAGGTGACTGAGAGGCGCTGATCATGTGACTGCTCATGTGCTGATCAGGTAGCTCTCCTGCACGGATCATGTGCCTCAGCAGGCAAGAATCAAGCAGCTGAGCAGGCATGAATCCTGCGGCCCAGCTGGCGATTATCAGGCAGCTGAGCAGGCATGAATCCTGCGGCCCAGCTGGCGATTATCAGGCAGCTGAGCAGGCATGAATCCTGCGGCCCAGCTGGCGATTATCAGGCAGCTGAGCAGGCATGAATCCTGCGGCCCAGCTGGCGATTATCAGGCAGCTGAGCAGGCATGAATCCTGCGGCCCAGCTGGCGGTTATCAGGCAGCTGAGCAGGCATGAATCCTGCGGCCCAGCTGGCGGTTATCAGGCAGCTGAGCAGGCATGAATCCTGCGGCCCAGCTGGCGATTATCAGGCAGCTGAGCAGGCATGAATCCTGCGGCCCAGCTGGCGATTATCAGGCAGCTGAGCAGGCATGAATCCTGCGGCCCAGCTGGCGATTATCAGGCAGCTGAGCAGGCATGAATCCTGCGGCCCAGCTGGCGATTATCAGGCAGCTGAGCAGGCATGAATCCTGCGGCCCAGCTGGCGATTATCAGGCAGCTGAGCAGGCGCTGATCCCGCACCTCAGCAGGCACTGATCACGTGCCTGTCATGCAGTGATCAGGTGACTGAGAGGCGCTGATCATGTGACTGCTCATGTGCTGATCAGGTAGCTCTCCTGCACGGATCATGTGCCTCAGCTGGCAAGAATCAGGCAGCTGAGCAGGCATGAATCCTGCGGCCCAGCTGGCGATTATCAGGCAGCTGAGCAGGCATGAATCCTGCGGCCCAGCTGGCGATTATCAGGCAGCTGAGCAGGCATGAATCCTGCGGCCCAGCTGGCGATTATCAGGCAGCTGAGCAGGCATGAATCCTGCGGCCCAGCTGGCGGTTATCAGGCAGCTGAGCAGGCATGAATCCTGCGGCCCAGCTGGCGATTATCAGGCAGCTGAGCAGGCATGAATCCTGCGGCCCAGCTGGCGATTATCAGGCAGCTGAGCAGGCATGAATCCTGCGGCCCAGCTGGCGATTATCAGGCAGCTGAGCAGGCATGAATCCTGCGGCCCAGCTGGCGGTTATCAGGCAGCTGAGCAGGCATGAATCCTGCGGCCCAGCTGGCGATTATCAGGCAGCTGAGCAGGCATGAATCCTGCGGCCCAGCTGGCGATTATCAGGCAGCTGAGCAGGCGCTGATCCCGCACCTCAGCAGGCACTGATCACGTGCCTGTCATGCAGTGATCAGGTGACTGAGAGGCGCTGATCATGTGACTGCTCATGTGCTGATCAGGTAGCTCTCCTGCACGGATCATGTGCCTCAGCAGGCAAGAATCAGGCAGCTGAGCAGGCATGAATCCTGCGGCCCAGCTGGCGATTATCAGGCAGCTGAGCAGGCATGAATCCTGCGGCCCAGCTGGCGATTATCAGGCAGCTGAGCAGGCATGAATCCTGCGGCCCAGCTGGCGATTATCAGGCAGCTGAGCAGGCATGAATCCTGCGGCCCAGCTGGCGGTTATCAGGCAGCTGAGCAGGCATGAATCCTGCGGCCCAGCTGGCGATTATCAGGCAGCTGAGCAGGCATGAATCCTGCGGCCCAGCTGGCGATTATCAGGCAGCTGAGCAGGCATGAATCCTGCGGCCCAGCTGGCGGTTATCAGGCAGCTGAGCAGGCATGAATCCTGCGGCCCAGCTGGCGATTATCAGGCAGCTGAGCAGGCATGAATCCTGCGGCCCAGCTGGCGGTTATCAGGCAGCTGAGCAGGCATGAATCCTGCGGCCCAGCTGGCGATTATCAGGCAGCTGAGCAGGCATGAATCCTGCGGCCCAGCTGGCGATTATCAGGCAGCTGAGCAGGCGCTGATCCCGCACCTCAGCAGGCACTGATCACGTGCCTGTCATGCAGTGATCAGGTGACTGAGAGGCGCTGATCATGTGACTGCTCATGTGCTGATCAGGTAGCTCTCCTGCACGGATCATGTGCCTCAGCAGGCAAGAATCAAGCAGCTGAGCAGGCATGAATCCTGCGGCCCAGCTGGCGATTATCAGGCAGCTGAGCAGGCATGAATCCTGCGGCCCAGCTGGCGATTATCAGGCAGCTGAGCAGGCATGAATCCTGCGGCCCAGCTGGCGATTATCAGGCAGCTGAGCAGGCATGAATCCTGCGGCCCAGCTGGCGATTATCAGGCAGCTGAGCAGGCATGAATCCTGCGGCCCAGCTGGCGGTTATCAGGCAGCTGAGCAGGCATGAATCCTGCGGCCCAGCTGGCGGTTATCAGGCAGCTGAGCAGGCATGAATCCTGCGGCCCAGCTGGCGATTATCAGGCAGCTGAGCAGGCATGAATCCTGCGGCCCAGCTGGCGGTTATCAGGCAGCTGAGCAGGCATGAATCCTGCGGCCCAGCTGGCGATTATCAGGCAGCTGAGCAGGCATGAATCCTGCGGCCCAGCTGGCGATTATCAGGCAGCTGAGCAGGCATGAATCCTGCGGCCCAGCTGGCGATTATCAGGCAGCTGAGCAGGCATGAATCCTGCGGCCCAGCTGGCGGTTATCAGGCAGCTGAGCAGGCATGAATCCTGCGGCCCAGCTGGCGGTTATCAGGCAGCTGAGCAGGCATGAATCCTGCGGCCCAGCTGGCGATTATCAGGCAGCTGAGCAGGCATGAATCCTGCGGCCCAGCTGGCGATTATCAGGCAGCTGAGCAGGCATGAATCCTGCGGCCCAGCTGGCGATTATCAGGCAGCTGAGCAGGCATGAATCCTGCGGCCCAGCTGGCGATTATCAGGCAGCTGAGCAGGCATGAATCCTGCGGCCCAGCTGGCGATTATCAGGCAGCTGAGCAGGCATGAATCCTGCGGCCCAGCTGGCGGTTATCAGGCAGCTGAGCAGGCATGAATCCTGCGGCCCAGCTGGCGGTTATCAGGCAGCTGAGCAGGCATGAATCCTGCGGCCCAGCTGGCGGTTATCAGGCAGCTGAGCAGGCATGAATCCTGCGGCCCAGCTGGCGATTATCAGGCAGCTGAGCAGGCATGAATCCTGCGGCCCAGCTGGCGATTATCAGGCAGCTGAGCAGGCGCTGATCCCGCACCTCAGCAGGCACTGATCACGTGCCTGTCATGCAGTGATCAGGTGACTGAGAGGCGCTGATCATGTGACTGCTCATGTGCTGATCAGGTAGCTCTCCTGCACGGATCATGTGCCTCAGCAGGCAAGAATCAAGCAGCTGAGCAGGCATGAATCCTGCGGCCCAGCTGGCGATTATCAGGCAGCTGAGCAGGCATGAATCCTGCGGCCCAGCTGGCGATTATCAGGCAGCTGAGCAGGCATGAATCCTGCGGCCCAGCTGGCGATTATCAGGCAGCTGAGCAGGCATGAATCCTGCGGCCCAGCTGGCGGTTATCAGGCAGCTGAGCAGGCATGAATCCTGCGGCCCAGCTGGCGATTATCAGGCAGCTGAGCAGGCATGAATCCTGCGGCCCAGCTGGCGGTTATCAGGCAGCTGAGCAGGCATGAATCCTGCGGCCCAGCTGGCGATTATCAGGCAGCTGAGCAGGCATGAATCCTGCGGCCCAGCTGGCGGTTATCAGGCAGCTGAGCAGGCATGAATCCTGCGGCCCAGCTGGCGATTATCAGGCAGCTGAGCAGGCATGAATCCTGCGGCCCAGCTGGCGATTATCAGGCAGCTGAGCAGGCATGAATCCTGCGGCCCAGCTGGCGATTATCAGGCAGCTGAGCAGGCATGAATCCTGCGGCCCAGCTGGCGATTATCAGGCAGCTGAGCAGGCATGAATCCTGCGGCCCAGCTGGCGATTATCAGGCAGCTGAGCAGGCATGAATCCTGCGGCCCAGCTGGCGATTATCAGGCAGCTGAGCAGGCATGAATCCTGCGGCCCAGCTGGCGGTTATCAGGCAGCTGAGCAGGCATGAATCCTGCGGCCCAGCTGGCGATTATCAGGCAGCTGAGCAGGCATGAATCCTGCGGCCCAGCTGGCGATTATCAGGCAGCTGAGCAGGCATGAATCCTGCGGCCCAGCTGGCGGTTATCAGGCAGCTGAGCAGGCATGAATCCTGCGGCCCAGCTGGCGATTATCAGGCAGCTGAGCAGGCATGAATCCTGCGGCCCAGCTGGCGATTATCAGGCAGCTGAGCAGGCATGAATCCTGCGGCCCAGCTGGCGATTATCAGGCAGCTGAGCAGGCATGAATCCTGCGGCCCAGCTGGCGATTATCAGGCAGCTGAGCAGGCATGAATCCTGCGGCCCAGCTGGCGATTATCAGGCAGCTGAGCAGGCATGAATCCTGCGGCCCAGCTGGCGATTATCAGGCAGCTGAGCAGGCATGAATCCTGCGGCCCAGCTGGCGATTATCAGGCAGCTGAGCAGGCATGAATCCTGCGGCCCAGCTGGCGATTATCAGGCAGCTGAGCAGGCATGAATCCTGCGGCCCAGCTGGCGGTTATCAGGCAGCTGAGCAGGCATGAATCCTGCGGCCCAGCTGGCGATTATCAGGCAGCTGAGCAGGCATGAATCCTGCGGCCCAGCTGGCGATTATCAGGCAGCTGAGCAGGCATGAATCCTGCGGCCCAGCTGGCGATTATCAGGCAGCTGAGCAGGCATGAATCCTGCGGCCCAGCTGGCGATTATCAGGCAGCTGAGCAGGCATGAATCCTGCGGCCCAGCTGGCGATTATCAGGCAGCTGAGCAGGCATGAATCCTGCGGCCCAGCTGGCGATTATCAGGCAGCTGAGCAGGCATGAATCCTGCGGCCCAGCTGGCGATTATCAGGCAGCTGAGCAGGCATGAATCCTGCGGCCCAGCTGGCGATTATCAGGCAGCTGAGCAGGCATGAATCCTGCGGCCCAGCTGGCGATTATCAGGCAGCTGAGCAGGCATGAATCCTGCGGCCCAGCTGGCGATTATCAGGCAGCTGAGCAGGCATGAATCCTGCGGCCCAGCTGGCGGTTATCAGGCAGCTGAGCAGGCATGAATCCTGCGGCCCAGCTGGCGGTTATCAGGCAGCTGAGCAGGCATGAATCCTGCGGCCCAGCTGGCGGTTATCAGGCAGCTGAGCAGGCATGAATCCTGCGGCCCAGCTGGCGATTATCAGGCAGCTGAGCAGGCATGAATCCTGCGGCCCAGCTGGCGATTATCAGGCAGCTGAGCAGGCGCTGATCCCGCACCTCAGCAGGCACTGATCACGTGCCTGTCATGCAGTGATCAGGTGACTGAGAGGCGCTGATCATGTGACTGCTCATGTGCTGATCAGGTAGCTCTCCTGCACGGATCATGTGCCTCAGCAGGCAAGAATCAAGCAGCTGAGCAGGCATGAATCCTGCGGCCCAGCTGGCGATTATCAGGCAGCTGAGCAGGCATGAATCCTGCGGCCCAGCTGGCGATTATCAGGCAGCTGAGCAGGCATGAATCCTGCGGCCCAGCTGGCGATTATCAGGCAGCTGAGCAGGCATGAATCCTGCGGCCCAGCTGGCGATTATCAGGCAGCTGAGCAGGCATGAATCCTGCGGCCCAGCTGGCGGTTATCAGGCAGCTGAGCAGGCATGAATCCTGCGGCCCAGCTGGCGGTTATCAGGCAGCTGAGCAGGCATGAATCCTGCGGCCCAGCTGGCGGTTATCAGGCAGCTGAGCAGGCATGAATCCTGCGGCCCAGCTGGCGGTTATCAGGCAGCTGAGCAGGCATGAATCCTGCGGCCCAGCTGGCGGTTATCAGGCAGCTGAGCAGGCATGAATCCTGCGGCCCAGCTGGCGATTATCAGGCAGCTGAGCAGGCATGAATCCTGCGGCCCAGCTGGCGATTATCAGGCAGCTGAGCAGGCGCTGATCCCGCACCTCAGCAGGCACTGATCACGTGCCTGTCATGCAGTGATCAGGTGACTGAGAGGCGCTGATCATGTGACTGCTCATGTGCTGATCAGGTAGCTCTCCTGCACGGATCATGTGCCTCAGCAGGCAAGAATCAAGCAGCTGAGCAGGCATGAATCCTGCGGCCCAGCTGGCGATTATCAGGCAGCTGAGCAGGCATGAATCCTGCGGCCCAGCTGGCGATTATCAGGCAGCTGAGCAGGCATGAATCCTGCGGCCCAGCTGGCGATTATCAGGCAGCTGAGCAGGCATGAATCCTGCGGCCCAGCTGGCGATTATCAGGCAGCTGAGCAGGCATGAATCCTGCGGCCCAGCTGGCGATTATCAGGCAGCTGAGCAGGCATGAATCCTGCGGCCCAGCTGGCGGTTATCAGGCAGCTGAGCAGGCATGAATCCTGCGGCCCAGCTGGCGGTTATCAGGCAGCTGAGCAGGCATGAATCCTGCGGCCCAGCTGGCGGTTATCAGGCAGCTGAGCAGGCATGAATCCTGCGGCCCAGCTGGCGATTATCAGGCAGCTGAGCAGGCATGAATCCTGCGGCCCAGCTGGCGATTATCAGGCAGCTGAGCAGGCATGAATCCCGCACCTCAGCAGGCACTGATCAGTGCCTGTCATGCAGTGATCAGGTGACTGAGAGGCGCTGATCATGTGACTGCTCATGTGCTGATCAGGCAGCTGAGCAGCATGGATCATGTGCCCAGCTGGCAAGAATCAGGCAGCTGAGCAGGCATGAATCCTGCGGCCCAGCTGGCGATTATCAGGCAGCTGAGCAGGCATGAATCCTGCGGCCCAGCTGGCGATTATCAGGCAGCTGAGCAGGCATGAATCCTGCGGCCCAGCTGGCGATTATCAGGCAGCTGAGCAGGCATGAATCCTGCGGCCCAGCTGGCGATTATCAGGCAGCTGAGCAGGCATGAATCCTGCGGCCCAGCTGGCGATTATCAGGCAGCTGAGCAGGCATGAATCCTGCGGCCCAGCTGGCGATTATCAGGCAGCTGAGCAGGCATGAATCCTGCGGCCCAGCTGGCGGTTATCAGGCAGCTGAGCAGGCATGAATCCTGCGGCCCAGCTGGCGGTTATCAGGCAGCTGAGCAGGCATGAATCCTGCGGCCCAGCTGGCGGTTATCAGGCAGCTGAGCAGGCATGAATCCTGCGGCCCAGCTGGCGATTATCAGGCAGCTGAGCAGGCATGAATCCTGCGGCCCAGCTGGCGATTATCAGGCAGCTGAGCAGGCGCTGATCCCGCACCTCAGCAGGCACTGATCACGTGCCTGTCATGCAGTGATCAGGTGACTGAGAGGCGCTGATCATGTGACTGCTCATGTGCTGATCAGGTAGCTCTGCACGGATCATGTGCCTCAGCAGGCAAGAATCAAGCAGCTGAGCAGGCATGAATCCTGCGGCCCAGCTGGCGATTATCAGGCAGCTGAGCAGGCATGAATCCTGCGGCCCAGCTGGCGATTATCAGGCAGCTGAGCAGGCATGAATCCTGCGGCCCAGCTGGCGATTATCAGGCAGCTGAGCAGGCATGAATCCTGCGGCCCAGCTGGCGATTATCAGGCAGCTGAGCAGGCATGAATCCTGCGGCCCAGCTGGCGATTATCAGGCAGCTGAGCAGGCATGAATCCTGCGGCCCAGCTGGCGATTATCAGGCAGCTGAGCAGGCATGAATCCTGCGGCCCAGCTGGCGATTATCAGGCAGCTGAGCAGGCATGAATCCTGCGGCCCAGCTGGCGATTATCAGGCAGCTGAGCAGGCATGAATCCTGCGGCCCAGCTGGCGGTTATCAGGCAGCTGAGCAGGCATGAATCCTGCGGCCCAGCTGGCGATTATCAGGCAGCTGAGCAGGCATGAATCCTGCGGCCCAGCTGGCGATTATCAGGCAGCTGAGCAGGCATGAATCCTGCGGCCCAGCTGGCGATTATCAGGCAGCTGAGCAGGCATGAATCCTGCGGCCCAGCTGGCGGTTATCAGGCAGCTGAGCAGGCATGAATCCTGCGGCCCAGCTGGCGGTTATCAGGCAGCTGAGCAGGCATGAATCCTGCGGCCCAGCTGGCGATTATCAGGCAGCTGAGCAGGCATGAATCCTGCGGCCCAGCTGGCGATTATCAGGCAGCTGAGCAGGCATGAATCCTGCGGCCCAGCTGGCGATTATCAGGCAGCTGAGCAGGCATGAATCCTGCGGCCCAGCTGGCGATTATCAGGCAGCTGAGCAGGCATGAATCCTGCGGCCCAGCTGGCGGTTATCAGGCAGCTGAGCAGGCATGAATCCTGCGGCCCAGCTGGCGGTTATCAGGCAGCTGAGCAGGCATGAATCCTGCGGCCCAGCTGGCGGTTATCAGGCAGCTGAGCAGGCATGAATCCTGCGGCCCAGCTGGCGATTATCAGGCAGCTGAGCAGGCATGAATCCTGCGGCCCAGCTGGCGATTATCAGGCAGCTGAGCAGGCGCTGATCCCGCACCTCAGCAGGCACTGATCACGTGCCTGTCATGCAGTGATCAGGTGACTGAGAGGCGCTGATCATGTGACTGCTCATGTGCTGATCAGGTAGCTCTCCTGCACGGATCATGTGCCTCAGCAGGCAAGAATCAAGCAGCTGAGCAGGCATGAATCCTGCGGCCCAGCTGGCGATTATCAGGCAGCTGAGCAGGCATGAATCCTGCGGCCCAGCTGGCGATTATCAGGCAGCTGAGCAGGCATGAATCCTGCGGCCCAGCTGGCGATTATCAGGCAGCTGAGCAGGCATGAATCCTGCGGCCCAGCTGGCGATTATCAGGCAGCTGAGCAGGCATGAATCCTGCGGCCCAGCTGGCGATTATCAGGCAGCTGAGCAGGCATGAATCCTGCGGCCCAGCTGGCGATTATCAGGCAGCTGAGCAGGCATGAATCCTGCGGCCCAGCTGGCGATTATCAGGCAGCTGAGCAGGCATGAATCCTGCGGCCCAGCTGGCGATTATCAGGCAGCTGAGCAGGCATGAATCCTGCGGCCCAGCTGGCGGTTATCAGGCAGCTGAGCAGGCATGAATCCTGCGGCCCAGCTGGCGGTTATCAGGCAGCTGAGCAGGCATGAATCCTGCGGCCCAGCTGGCGATTATCAGGCAGCTGAGCAGGCATGAATCCTGCGGCCCAGCTGGCGATTATCAGGCAGCTGAGCAGGCATGAATCCTGCGGCCCAGCTGGCGATTATCAGGCAGCTGAGCAGGCGCTGATCCCGCACCTCAGCAGGCACTGATCACGTGCCTGTCATGCAGTGATCAGGTGACTGAGAGGCGCTGATCATGTGACTGCTCATGTGCTGATCAGGTAGCTCTCCTGCACGGATCATGTGCCTCAGCAGGCAAGAATCAAGCAGCTGAGCAGGCATGAATCCTGCGGCCCAGCTGGCGATTATCAGGCAGCTGAGCAGGCATGAATCCTGCGGCCCAGCTGGCGATTATCAGGCAGCTGAGCAGGCATGAATCCTGCGGCCCAGCTGGCGATTATCAGGCAGCTGAGCAGGCATGAATCCTGCGGCCCAGCTGGCGATTATCAGGCAGCTGAGCAGGCATGAATCCTGCGGCCCAGCTGGCGATTATCAGGCAGCTGAGCAGGCATGAATCCTGCGGCCCAGCTGGCGGTTATCAGGCAGCTGAGCAGGCATGAATCCTGCGGCCCAGCTGGCGGTTATCAGGCAGCTGAGCAGGCATGAATCCTGCGGCCCAGCTGGCGGTTATCAGGCAGCTGAGCAGGCATGAATCCTGCGGCCCAGCTGGCGGTTATCAGGCAGCTGAGCAGGCATGAATCCTGCGGCCCAGCTGGCGATTATCAGGCAGCTGAGCAGGCATGAATCCTGCGGCCCAGCTGGCGATTATCAGGCAGCTGAGCAGGCGCTGATCCCGCACCTCAGCAGGCACTGATCACGTGCCTGTCATGCAGTGATCAGGTGACTGAGAGGCGCTGATCATGTGACTGCTCATGTGCTGATCAGGTAGCTCTCCTGCACGGATCATGTGCCTCAGCAGGCAAGAATCAAGCAGCTGAGCAGGCATGAATCCTGCGGCCCAGCTGGCGATTATCAGGCAGCTGAGCAGGCATGAATCCTGCGGCCCAGCTGGCGATTATCAGGCAGCTGAGCAGGCATGAATCCTGCGGCCCAGCTGGCGATTATCAGGCAGCTGAGCAGGCATGAATCCTGCGGCCCAGCTGGCGGTTATCAGGCAGCTGAGCAGGCATGAATCCTGCGGCCCAGCTGGCGATTATCAGGCAGCTGAGCAGGCATGAATCCTGCGGCCCAGCTGGCGGTTATCAGGCAGCTGAGCAGGCATGAATCCTGCGGCCCAGCTGGCGGTTATCAGGCAGCTGAGCAGGCATGAATCCTGCGGCCCAGCTGGCGGTTATCAGGCAGCTGAGCAGGCATGAATCCTGCGGCCCAGCTGGCGATTATCAGGCAGCTGAGCAGGCATGAATCCTGCGGCCCAGCTGGCGATTATCAGGCAGCTGAGCAGGCGCTGATCCCGCACCTCAGCAGGCACTGATCACGTGCCTGTCATGCAGTGATCAGGTGACTGAGAGGCGCTGATCATGTGACTGCTCATGTGCTGATCAGGTAGCTCTCCTGCACGGATCATGTGCCTCAGCAGGCAAGAATCAAGCAGCTGAGCAGGCATGAATCCTGCGGCCCAGCTGGCGATTATCAGGCAGCTGAGCAGGCATGAATCCTGCGGCCCAGCTGGCGATTATCAGGCAGCTGAGCAGGCATGAATCCTGCGGCCCAGCTGGCGATTATCAGGCAGCTGAGCAGGCATGAATCCTGCGGCCCAGCTGGCGATTATCAGGCAGCTGAGCAGGCATGAATCCTGCGGCCCAGCTGGCGATTATCAGGCAGCTGAGCAGGCATGAATCCTGCGGCCCAGCTGGCGATTATCAGGCAGCTGAGCAGGCATGAATCCTGCGGCCCAGCTGGCGGTTATCAGGCAGCTGAGCAGGCATGAATCCTGCGGCCCAGCTGGCGATTATCAGGCAGCTGAGCAGGCATGAATCCTGCGGCCCAGCTGGCGGTTATCAGGCAGCTGAGCAGGCATGAATCCTGCGGCCCAGCTGGCGATTATCAGGCAGCTGAGCAGGCATGAATCCTGCGGCCCAGCTGGCGATTATCAGGCAGCTGAGCAGGCGCTGATCCCGCACCTCAGCAGGCACTGATCACGTGCCTGTCATGCAGTGATCAGGTGACTGAGAGGCGCTGATCATGTGACTGCTCATGTGCTGATCAGGTAGCTCTCCTGCACGGATCATGTGCCTCAGCAGGCAAGAATCAAGCAGCTGAGCAGGCATGAATCCTGCGGCCCAGCTGGCGATTATCAGGCAGCTGAGCAGGCATGAATCCTGCGGCCCAGCTGGCGATTATCAGGCAGCTGAGCAGGCATGAATCCTGCGGCCCAGCTGGCGATTATCAGGCAGCTGAGCAGGCATGAATCCTGCGGCCCAGCTGGCGATTATCAGGCAGCTGAGCAGGCATGAATCCTGCGGCCCAGCTGGCGGTTATCAGGCAGCTGAGCAGGCATGAATCCTGCGGCCCAGCTGGCGGTTATCAGGCAGCTGAGCAGGCATGAATCCTGCGGCCCAGCTGGCGATTATCAGGCAGCTGAGCAGGCATGAATCCTGCGGCCCAGCTGGCGATTATCAGGCAGCTGAGCAGGCATGAATCCTGCGGCCCAGCTGGCGATTATCAGGCAGCTGAGCAGGCTGATCCCGCACCTCAGCAGGCACTGATCACGTGCCTGTCATGCAGTGATCAGGTGACTGAGAGGCGCTGATCATGTGACTGCTCATGTGCTGATCAGGCAGCTCTCCTGCACGGATCATGTGCCTCAGCAGGCAAGAATCAGGCAGCTGAGCAGGCATGAATCCTGCGGCCCAGCTGGCGATTATCAGGCAGCTGAGCAGGCATGAATCCTGCGGCCCAGCTGGCGATTATCAGGCAGCTGAGCAGGCATGAATCCTGCGGCCCAGCTGGCGGTTATCAGGCAGCTGAGCAGGCATGAATCCTGCGGCCCAGCTGGCGATTATCAGGCAGCTGAGCAGGCATGAATCCTGCGGCCCAGCTGGCGATTATCAGGCAGCTGAGCAGGCATGAATCCTGCGGCCCAGCTGGCGATTATCAGGCAGCTGAGCAGGCATGAATCCTGCGGCCCAGCTGGCGATTATCAGGCAGCTGAGCAGGCATGAATCCTGCGGCCCAGCTGGCGATTATCAGGCAGCTGAGCAGGCATGAATCCTGCGGCCCAGCTGGCGGTTATCAGGCAGCTGAGCAGGCATGAATCCTGCGGCCCAGCTGGCGATTATCAGGCAGCTGAGCAGGCATGAATCCTGCGGCCCAGCTGGCGATTATCAGGCAGCTGAGCAGGCGCTGATCCCGCACCTCAGCAGGCACTGATCACGTGCCTGTCATGCAGTGATCAGGTGACTGAGAGGCGCTGATCATGTGACTGCTCATGTGCTGATCAGGTAGCTCTCCTGCACGGATCATGTGCCTCAGCAGGCAAGAATCAAGCAGCTGAGCAGGCATGAATCCTGCGGCCCAGCTGGCGATTATCAGGCAGCTGAGCAGGCATGAATCCTGCGGCCCAGCTGGCGATTATCAGGCAGCTGAGCAGGCATGAATCCTGCGGCCCAGCTGGCGATTATCAGGCAGCTGAGCAGGCATGAATCCTGCGGCCCAGCTGGCGATTATCAGGCAGCTGAGCAGGCATGAATCCTGCGGCCCAGCTGGCGGTTATCAGGCAGCTGAGCAGGCATGAATCCTGCGGCCCAGCTGGCGATTATCAGGCAGCTGAGCAGGCATGAATCCTGCGGCCCAGCTGGCGATTATCAGGCAGCTGAGCAGGCATGAATCCTGCGGCCCAGCTGGCGATTATCAGGCAGCTGAGCAGGCATGAATCCTGCGGCCCAGCTGGCGATTATCAGGCAGCTGAGCAGGCATGAATCCTGCGGCCCAGCTGGCGATTATCAGGCAGCTGAGCAGGCATGAATCCTGCGGCCCAGCTGGCGGTTATCAGGCAGCTGAGCAGGCATGAATCCTGCGGCCCAGCTGGCGATTATCAGGCAGCTGAGCAGGCATGAATCCTGCGGCCCAGCTGGCGATTATCAGGCAGCTGAGCAGGCATGAATCCTGCGGCCCAGCTGGCGATTATCAGGCAGCTGAGCAGGCATGAATCCTGCGGCCCAGCTGGCGATTATCAGGCAGCTGAGCAGGCGCTGATCCCGCACCTCAGCAGGCACTGATCACGTGCCTGTCATGCAGTGATCAGGTGACTGAGAGGCGCTGATCATGTGACTGCTCATGTGCTGATCAGGTAGCTCTCCTGCACGGATCATGTGCCTCAGCAGGCAAGAATCAAGCAGCTGAGCAGGCATGAATCCTGCGGCCCAGCTGGCGATTATCAGGCAGCTGAGCAGGCATGAATCCTGCGGCCCAGCTGGCGATTATCAGGCAGCTGAGCAGGCATGAATCCTGCGGCCCAGCTGGCGATTATCAGGCAGCTGAGCAGGCATGAATCCTGCGGCCCAGCTGGCGGTTATCAGGCAGCTGAGCAGGCATGAATCCTGCGGCCCAGCTGGCGGTTATCAGGCAGCTGAGCAGGCATGAATCCTGCGGCCCAGCTGGCGGTTATCAGGCAGCTGAGCAGGCATGAATCCTGCGGCCCAGCTGGGTTATCAGGCAGCTGAGCAGGCATGAATCCTGCGGCCCAGCTGGCGGTTATCAGGCAGCTGAGCAGGCATGAATCCTGCGGCCCAGCTGGCGATTATCAGGCAGCTGAGCAGGCATGAATCCTGCGGCCCAGCTGGCGATTATCAGGCAGCTGAGCAGGCGCTGATCCCGCACCCAGCAGGCACTGATCACGTGCCTGTCATGCAGTGATCAGGTGACTGAGAGGCGCTGATCATGTGACTGCTCATGTGCTGATCAGGTAGCTCTCCTGCACGGATCATGTGCCTCAGCAGGCAAGAATCAGGCAGCTGAGCAGGCATGAATCCTGCGGCCCAGCTGGCGATTATCAGGCAGCTGAGCAGGCATGAATCCTGCGGCCCAGCTGGCGATTATCAGGCAGCTGAGCAGGCATGAATCCTGCGGCCCAGCTGGCGATTATCAGGCAGCTGAGCAGGCATGAATCCTGCGGCCCAGCTGGCGATTATCAGGCAGCTGAGCAGGCATGAATCCTGCGGCCCAGCTGGCGATTATCAGGCAGCTGAGCAGGCATGAATCCTGCGGCCCAGCTGGCGATTATCAGGCAGCTGAGCAGGCATGAATCCTGCGGCCCAGCTGGCGGTTATCAGGCAGCTGAGCAGGCATGAATCCTGCGGCCCAGCTGGCGGTTATCAGGCAGCTGAGCAGGCATGAATCCTGCGGCCCAGCTGGCGATTATCAGGCAGCTGAGCAGGCATGAATCCTGCGGCCCAGCTGGCGATTATCAGGCAGCTGAGCAGGCATGAATCCTGCGGCCCAGCTGGCGATTATCAGGCAGCTGAGCAGGCGCTGATCCCGCACCTCAGCAGGCACTGATCACGTGCCTGTCATGCAGTGATCAGGTGACTGAGAGGCGCTGATCATGTGACTGCTCATGTGCTGATCAGGTAGCTCTCCTGCACGGATCATGTGCCTCAGCAGGCAAGAATCAAGCAGCTGAGCAGGCATGAATCCTGCGGCCCAGCTGGCGATTATCAGGCAGCTGAGCAGGCATGAATCCTGCGGCCCAGCTGGCGATTATCAGGCAGCTGAGCAGGCATGAATCCTGCGGCCCAGCTGGCGATTATCAGGCAGCTGAGCAGGCATGAATCCTGCGGCCCAGCTGGCGATTATCAGGCAGCTGAGCAGGCATGAATCCTGCGGCCCAGCTGGCGATTATCAGGCAGCTGAGCAGGCATGAATCCTGCGGCCCAGCTGGCGATTATCAGGCAGCTGAGCAGGCATGAATCCTGCGGCCCAGCTGGCGGTTATCAGGCAGCTGAGCAGGCATGAATCCTGCGGCCCAGCTGGCGGTTATCAGGCAGCTGAGCAGGCATGAATCCTGCGGCCCAGCTGGCGGTTATCAGGCAGCTGAGCAGGCATGAATCCTGCGGCCCAGCTGGCGATTATCAGGCAGCTGAGCAGGCATGAATCCTGCGGCCCAGCTGGCGATTATCAGGCAGCTGAGCAGGCATGATCCCGCACCTCAGCAGGCACTGATCACGTGCCTGTCATGCAGTGATCAGGTGACTGAGAGGCGCTGATCATGTGACTGCTCATGTGCTGATCAGGTAGCTCTCCTGCACGGATCATGTGCCCAGCAGGCAAGAATCAGGCAGCTGAGCAGGCATGAATCCTGCGGCCCAGCTGGCGATTATCAGGCAGCTGAGCAGGCATGAATCCTGCGGCCCAGCTGGCGATTATCAGGCAGCTGAGCAGGCATGAATCCTGCGGCCCAGCTGGCGATTATCAGGCAGCTGAGCAGGCATGAATCCTGCGGCCCAGCTGGCGATTATCAGGCAGCTGAGCAGGCATGAATCCTGCGGCCCAGCTGGCGATTATCAGGCAGCTGAGCAGGCATGAATCCTGCGGCCCAGCTGGCGATTATCAGGCAGCTGAGCAGGCATGAATCCTGCGGCCCAGCTGGCGATTATCAGGCAGCTGAGCAGGCATGAATCCTGCGGCCCAGCTGGCGATTATCAGGCAGCTGAGCAGGCATGAATCCTGCGGCCCAGCTGGCGATTATCAGGCAGCTGAGCAGGCATGAATCCTGCGGCCCAGCTGGCGATTATCAGGCAGCTGAGCAGGCGCTGATCCCGCACCTCAGCAGGCACTGATCACGTGCCTGTCATGCAGTGATCAGGTGACTGAGAGGCGCTGATCATGTGACTGCTCATGTGCTGATCAGGTAGCTCTCCTGCACGGATCATGTGCCTCAGCAGGCAAGAATCAAGCAGCTGAGCAGGCATGAATCCTGCGGCCCAGCTGGCGATTATCAGGCAGCTGAGCAGGCATGAATCCTGCGGCCCAGCTGGCGATTATCAGGCAGCTGAGCAGGCATGAATCCTGCGGCCCAGCTGGCGATTATCAGGCAGCTGAGCAGGCATGAATCCTGCGGCCCAGCTGGCGATTATCAGGCAGCTGAGCAGGCATGAATCCTGCGGCCCAGCTGGCGATTATCAGGCAGCTGAGCAGGCTGATCCCGCACCTCAGCAGGCACTGATCACGTGCCTGTCATGCAGTGATCAGGTGACTGAGAGGCGCTGATCATGTGACTGCTCATGTGCTGATCAGGTAGCTCTCCTGCACGGATCATGTGCCTCAGCAGGCAAGAATCAAGCAGCTGAGCAGGCATGAATCCTGCGGCCCAGCTGGCGATTATCAGGCAGCTGAGCAGGCATGAATCCTGCGGCCCAGCTGGCGATTATCAGGCAGCTGAGCAGGCATGAATCCTGCGGCCCAGCTGGCGATTATCAGGCAGCTGAGCAGGCATGAATCCTGCGGCCCAGCTGGCGATTATCAGGCAGCTGAGCAGGCATGAATCCTGCGGCCCAGCTGGCGGTTATCAGGCAGCTGAGCAGGCATGAATCCTGCGGCCCAGCTGGCGGTTATCAGGCAGCTGAGCAGGCATGAATCCTGCGGCCCAGCTGGCGGTTATCAGGCAGCTGAGCAGGCATGAATCCTGCGGCCCAGCTGGCGGTTATCAGGCAGCTGAGCAGGCATGAATCCTGCGGCCCAGCTGGCGATTATCAGGCAGCTGAGCAGGCATGAATCCTGCGGCCCAGCTGGCGATTATCAGGCAGCTGAGCAGGCGCTGATCCCGCACCTCAGCAGGCACTGATCACGTGCCTGTCATGCAGTGATCAGGTGACTGAGAGGCGCTGATCATGTGACTGCTCATGTGCTGATCAGGTAGCTCTCCTGCACGGATCATGTGCCTCAGCAGGCAAGAATCAGGCAGCTGAGCAGGCATGAATCCTGCGGCCCAGCTGGCGATTATCAGGCAGCTGAGCAGGCATGAATCCTGCGGCCCAGCTGGCGATTATCAGGCAGCTGAGCAGGCATGAATCCTGCGGCCCAGCTGGCGATTATCAGGCAGCTGAGCAGGCATGAATCCTGCGGCCCAGCTGGCGGTTATCAGGCAGCTGAGCAGGCATGAATCCTGCGGCCCAGCTGGCGATTATCAGGCAGCTGAGCAGGCATGAATCCTGCGGCCCAGCTGGCGATTATCAGGCAGCTGAGCAGGCATGAATCCTGCGGCCCAGCTGGCGGTTATCAGGCAGCTGAGCAGGCATGAATCCTGCGGCCCAGCTGGCGGTTATCAGGCAGCTGAGCAGGCATGAATCCTGCGGCCCAGCTGGCGGTTATCAGGCAGCTGAGCAGGCATGAATCCTGCGGCCCAGCTGGCGATTATCAGGCAGCTGAGCAGGCATGAATCCTGCGGCCCAGCTGGCGATTATCAGGCAGCTGAGCAGGCGCTGATCCCGCACCTCAGCAGGCACTGATCACGTGCCTGTCATGCAGTGATCAGGTGACTGAGAGGCGCTGATCATGTGACTGCTCATGTGCTGATCAGGTAGCTCTCCTGCACGGATCATGTGCCTCAGCAGGCAAGAATCAAGCAGCTGAGCAGGCATGAATCCTGCGGCCCAGCTGGCGATTATCAGGCAGCTGAGCAGGCATGAATCCTGCGGCCCAGCTGGCGATTATCAGGCAGCTGAGCAGGCATGAATCCTGCGGCCCAGCTGGCGATTATCAGGCAGCTGAGCAGGCATGAATCCTGCGGCCCAGCTGGCGATTATCAGGCAGCTGAGCAGGCATGAATCCTGCGGCCCAGCTGGCGGTTATCAGGCAGCTGAGCAGGCATGAATCCTGCGGCCCAGCTGGCGGTTATCAGGCAGCTGAGCAGGCATGAATCCTGCGGCCCAGCTGGCGGTTATCAGGCAGCTGAGCAGGCATGAATCCTGCGGCCCAGCTGGCGGTTATCAGGCAGCTGAGCAGGCATGAATCCTGCGGCCCAGCTGGCGATTATCAGGCAGCTGAGCAGGCATGAATCCTGCGGCCCAGCTGGCGATTATCAGGCAGCTGAGCAGGCGCTGATCCCGCACCTCAGCAGGCACTGATCACGTGCCTGTCATGCAGTGATCAGGTGACTGAGAGGCGCTGATCATGTGACTGCTCATGTGCTGATCAGGTAGCTCTCCTGCACGGATCATGTGCCTCAGCAGGCAAGAATCAAGCAGCTGAGCAGGCATGAATCCTGCGGCCCAGCTGGCGATTATCAGGCAGCTGAGCAGGCATGAATCCTGCGGCCCAGCTGGCGATTATCAGGCAGCTGAGCAGGCATGAATCCTGCGGCCCAGCTGGCGATTATCAGGCAGCTGAGCAGGCATGAATCCTGCGGCCCAGCTGGCGGTTATCAGGCAGCTGAGCAGGCATGAATCCTGCGGCCCAGCTGGCGATTATCAGGCAGCTGAGCAGGCATGAATCCTGCGGCCCAGCTGGCGGTTATCAGGCAGCTGAGCAGGCATGAATCCTGCGGCCCAGCTGGCGGTTATCAGGCAGCTGAGCAGGCATGAATCCTGCGGCCCAGCTGGCGGTTATCAGGCAGCTGAGCAGGCATGAATCCTGCGGCCCAGCTGGCGATTATCAGGCAGCTGAGCAGGCATGAATCCTGCGGCCCAGCTGGCGATTATCAGGCAGCTGAGCAGGCGCTGATCCCGCACCTCAGCAGGCACTGATCACGTGCCTGTCATGCAGTGATCAGGTGACTGAGAGGCGCTGATCATGTGACTGCTCATGTGCTGATCAGGTAGCTCTCCTGCACGGATCATGTGCCTCAGCAGGCAAGAATCAAGCAGCTGAGCAGGCATGAATCCTGCGGCCCAGCTGGCGATTATCAGGCAGCTGAGCAGGCATGAATCCTGCGGCCCAGCTGGCGATTATCAGGCAGCTGAGCAGGCATGAATCCTGCGGCCCAGCTGGCGATTATCAGGCAGCTGAGCAGGCATGAATCCTGCGGCCCAGCTGGCGATTATCAGGCAGCTGAGCAGGCATGAATCCTGCGGCCCAGCTGGCGATTATCAGGCAGCTGAGCAGGCATGAATCCTGCGGCCCAGCTGGCGATTATCAGGCAGCTGAGCAGGCATGAATCCTGCGGCCCAGCTGGCGATTATCAGGCAGCTGAGCAGGCATGAATCCTGCGGCCCAGCTGGCGATTATCAGGCAGCTGAGCAGGCATGAATCCTGCGGCCCAGCTGGCGATTATCAGGCAGCTGAGCAGGCATGAATCCTGCGGCCCAGCTGGCGATTATCAGGCAGCTGAGCAGGCATGAATCCTGCGGCCCAGCTGGCGATTATCAGGCAGCTGAGCAGGCATGAATCCTGCGGCCCAGCTGGCGATTATCAGGCAGCTGAGCAGGCATGAATCCTGCGGCCCAGCTGGCGATTATCAGGCAGCTGAGCAGGCATGAATCCTGCGGCCCAGCTGGCGATTATCAGGCAGCTGAGCAGGCATGAATCCTGCGGCCCAGCTGGCGGTTATCAGGCAGCTGAGCAGGCATGAATCCTGCGGCCCAGCTGGCGATTATCAGGCAGCTGAGCAGGCATGAATCCTGCGGCCCAGCTGGCGATTATCAGGCAGCTGAGCAGGCATGAATCCTGCGGCCCAGCTGGCGATTATCAGGCAGCTGAGCAGGCGCTGATCCCGCACCTCAGCAGGCACTGATCACGTGCCTGTCATGCAGTGATCAGGTGACTGAGAGGCGCTGATCATGTGACTGCTCATGTGCTGATCAGGCAGCTCTCCTGCACGGATCATGTGCCTCAGCAGGCAAGAATCAGGCAGCTGAGCAGGCATGAATCCTGCGGCCCAGCTGGCGATTATCAGGCAGCTGAGCAGGCATGAATCCTGCGGCCCAGCTGGCGATTATCAGGCAGCTGAGCAGGCATGAATCCTGCGGCCCAGCTGGCGATTATCAGGCAGCTGAGCAGGCATGAATCCTGCGGCCCAGCTGGCGATTATCAGGCAGCTGAGCAGGCATGAATCCTGCGGCCCAGCTGGCGGTTATCAGGCAGCTGAGCAGGCATGAATCCTGCGGCCCAGCTGGCGATTATCAGGCAGCTGAGCAGGCATGAATCCTGCGGCCCAGCTGGCGATTATCAGGCAGCTGAGCAGGCGCTGATCCCGCACCTCAGCAGGCACTGATCACGTGCCTGTCATGCAGTGATCAGGTGACTGAGAGGCGCTGATCATGTGACTGCTCATGTGCTGATCAGGCAGCTCTCCTGCACGGATCATGTGCCTCAGCAGGCAAGAATCAAGCAGCTGAGCAGGCATGAATCCTGCGGCCCAGCTGGCGATTATCAGGCAGCTGAGCAGGCATGAATCCTGCGGCCCAGCTGGCGATTATCAGGCAGCTGAGCAGGCATGAATCCTGCGGCCCAGCTGGCGATTATCAGGCAGCTGAGCAGGCATGAATCCTGCGGCCCAGCTGGCGATTATCAGGCAGCTGAGCAGGCATGAATCCTGCGGCCCAGCTGGCGATTATCAGGCAGCTGAGCAGGCGCTGATCCCGCACCTCAGCAGGCACTGATCACGTGCCTGTCATGCAGTGATCAGGTGACTGAGAGGCGCTGATCATGTGACTGCTCATGTGCTGATCAGGTAGCTCTCCTGCACGGATCATGTGCCTCAGCAGGCAAGAATCAAGCAGCTGAGCAGGCATGAATCCTGCGGCCCAGCTGGCGATTATCAGGCAGCTGAGCAGGCATGAATCCTGCGGCCCAGCTGGCGATTATCAGGCAGCTGAGCAGGCATGAATCCTGCGGCCCAGCTGGCGATTATCAGGCAGCTGAGCAGGCATGAATCCTGCGGCCCAGCTGGCGATTATCAGGCAGCTGAGCAGGCATGAATCCTGCGGCCCAGCTGGCGGTTATCAGGCAGCTGAGCAGGCATGAATCCTGCGGCCCAGCTGGCGGTTATCAGGCAGCTGAGCAGGCATGAATCCTGCGGCCCAGCTGGCGGTTATCAGGCAGCTGAGCAGGCATGAATCCTGCGGCCCAGCTGGCGATTATCAGGCAGCTGAGCAGGCATGAATCCTGCGGCCCAGCTGGCGATTATCAGGCAGCTGAGCAGGCATGATCCCGCACCCAGCAGGCACTGATCACGTGCCTGTCATGCAGTGATCAGGTGACTGAGAGGCGCTGATCATGTGACTGCTCATGTGCTGATCAGGCAGCTCTCCAGCACGGATCATGTGCCCCAGCAGGCAAGAATCAGGCAGCTGAGCAGGCATGAATCCTGCGGCCCAGCTGGCGATTATCAGGCAGCTGAGCAGGCATGAATCCTGCGGCCCAGCTGGCGATTATCAGGCAGCTGAGCAGGCATGAATCCTGCGGCCCAGCTGGCGATTATCAGGCAGCTGAGCAGGCATGAATCCTGCGGCCCAGCTGGCGATTATCAGGCAGCTGAGCAGGCATGAATCCTGCGGCCCAGCTGGCGGTTATCAGGCAGCTGAGCAGGCATGAATCCTGCGGCCCAGCTGGCGATTATCAGGCAGCTGAGCAGGCATGAATCCTGCGGCCCAGCTGGCGATTATCAGGCAGCTGAGCAGGCATGATCCCGCACCTCAGCAGGCACTGATCAGTGTCATGCAGTGATCAGGTGACTGAGAGGCGCTGATCATGTGACTGCTCATGTGCATCAGGCAGCTCTCCTGCATGGATCCTGCCCCAGCTGGCAATTATCAGGCAGCTGAGCAGGCATGAATCCTGCGGCCCAGCTGGCGATTATCAGGCAGCTGAGCAGGCATGAATCCTGCGGCCCAGCTGGCGATTATCAGGCAGCTGAGCAGGCATGAATCCTGCGGCCCAGCTGGCGATTATCAGGCAGCTGAGCAGGCATGAATCCTGCGGCCCAGCTGGCGATTATCAGGCAGCTGAGCAGGCATGAATCCTGCGGCCCAGCTGGCGATTATCAGGCAGCTGAGCAGGCGCTGATCCCGCACCTCAGCAGGCACTGATCACGTGCCTGTCATGCAGTGATCAGGTGACTGAGAGGCGCTGATCATGTGACTGCTCATGTGCTGATCAGGTAGCTCTCCTGCACGGATCATGTGCCTCAGCAGGCAAGAATCAAGCAGCTGAGCAGGCATGAATCCTGCGGCCCAGCTGGCGATTATCAGGCAGCTGAGCAGGCATGAATCCTGCGGCCCAGCTGGCGATTATCAGGCAGCTGAGCAGGCATGAATCCTGCGGCCCAGCTGGCGATTATCAGGCAGCTGAGCAGGCATGAATCCTGCGGCCCAGCTGGCGATTATCAGGCAGCTGAGCAGGCATGAATCCTGCGGCCCAGCTGGCGATTATCAGGCAGCTGAGCAGGCATGAATCCTGCGGCCCAGCTGGCGATTATCAGGCAGCTGAGCAGGCATGAATCCTGCGGCCCAGCTGGCGATTATCAGGCAGCTGAGCAGGCATGAATCCTGCGGCCCAGCTGGCGATTATCAGGCAGCTGAGCAGGCATGAATCCTGCGGCCCAGCTGGCGGTTATCAGGCAGCTGAGCAGGCATGAATCCTGCGGCCCAGCTGGCGATTATCAGGCAGCTGAGCAGGCATGAATCCTGCGGCCCAGCTGGCGATTATCAGGCAGCTGAGCAGGCATGAATCCTGCGGCCCAGCTGGCGATTATCAGGCAGCTGAGCAGGCATGAATCCTGCGGCCCAGCTGGCGATTATCAGGCAGCTGAGCAGGCATGAATCCTGCGGCCCAGCTGGCGATTATCAGGCAGCTGAGCAGGCATGAATCCTGCGGCCCAGCTGGCGATTATCAGGCAGCTGAGCAGGCATGAATCCTGCGGCCCAGCTGGCGATTATCAGGCAGCTGAGCAGGCATGAATCCTGCGGCCCAGCTGGCGATTATCAGGCAGCTGAGCAGGCATGAATCCTGCGGCCCAGCTGGCGATTATCAGGCAGCTGAGCAGGCATGAATCCTGCGGCCCAGCTGGCGATTATCAGGCAGCTGAGCAGGCATGAATCCTGCGGCCCAGCTGGCGATTATCAGGCAGCTGAGCAGGCATGAATCCTGCGGCCCAGCTGGCGATTATCAGGCAGCTGAGCAGGCATGAATCCTGCGGCCCAGCTGGCGATTATCAGGCAGCTGAGCAGGCATGAATCCTGCGGCCCAGCTGGCGATTATCAGGCAGCTGAGCAGGCATGAATCCTGCGGCCCAGCTGGCGATTATCAGGCAGCTGAGCAGGCATGAATCCTGCGGCCCAGCTGGCGATTATCAGGCAGCTGAGCAGGCATGAATCCTGCGGCCCAGCTGGCGATTATCAGGCAGCTGAGCAGGCATGAATCCTGCGGCCCAGCTGGCGATCAGGCAGCTGAGCAGGCATGAATCCTGCGGCCCAGCTGGCGATTATCAGGCAGCTGAGCAGGCATGAATCCTGCGGCCCAGCTGGCGATTATCAGGCAGCTGAGCAGGCATGAATCCTGCGGCCCAGCTGGCGATTATCAGGCAGCTGAGCAGGCATGAATCCTGCGGCCCAGCTGGCGGTTATCAGGCAGCTGAGCAGGCATGAATCCTGCGGCCCAGCTGGCGGTTATCAGGCAGCTGAGCAGGCATGAATCCTGCGGCCCAGCTGGCGGTTATCAGGCAGCTGAGCAGGCATGAATCCTGCGGCCCAGCTGGCGATTATCAGGCAGCTGAGCAGGCATGAATCCTGCGGCCCAGCTGGCGATTATCAGGCAGCTGAGCAGGCGCTGATCCCGCACCTCAGCAGGCACTGATCACGTGCCTGTCATGCAGTGATCAGGTGACTGAGAGGCGCTGATCATGTGACTGCTCATGTGCTGATCAGGTAGCTCTCCTGCACGGATCATGTGCCTCAGCAGGCAAGAATCAAGCAGCTGAGCAGGCATGAATCCTGCGGCCCAGCTGGCGATTATCAGGCAGCTGAGCAGGCATGAATCCTGCGGCCCAGCTGGCGATTATCAGGCAGCTGAGCAGGCATGAATCCTGCGGCCCAGCTGGCGATTATCAGGCAGCTGAGCAGGCATGAATCCTGCGGCCCAGCTGGCGGTTATCAGGCAGCTGAGCAGGCATGAATCCTGCGGCCCAGCTGGCGGTTATCAGGCAGCTGAGCAGGCATGAATCCTGCGGCCCAGCTGGCGATTATCAGGCAGCTGAGCAGGCATGAATCCTGCGGCCCAGCTGGCGATTATCAGGCAGCTGAGCAGGCATGAATCCTGCGGCCCAGCTGGCGATTATCAGGCAGCTGAGCAGGCATGAATCCTGCGGCCCAGCTGGCGATTATCAGGCAGCTGAGCAGGCATGAATCCTGCGGCCCAGCTGGCGGTTATCAGGCAGCTGAGCAGGCATGAATCCTGCGGCCCAGCTGGCGATTATCAGGCAGCTGAGCAGGCATGAATCCTGCGGCCCAGCTGGCGATTATCAGGCAGCTGAGCAGGCATGAATCCTGCGGCCCAGCTGGCGATTATCAGGCAGCTGAGCAGGCATGAATCCTGCGGCCCAGCTGGCGGTTATCAGGCAGCTGAGCAGGCATGAATCCTGCGGCCCAGCTGGCGATTATCAGGCAGCTGAGCAGGCATGAATCCTGCGGCCCAGCTGGCGATTATCAGGCAGCTGAGCAGGCATGAATCCTGCGGCCCAGCTGGCGATTATCAGGCAGCTGAGCAGGCATGAATCCTGCGGCCCAGCTGGCGATTATCAGGCAGCTGAGCAGGCATGAATCCTGCGGCCCAGCTGGCGGTTATCAGGCAGCTGAGCAGGCATGAATCCTGCGGCCCAGCTGGCGATTATCAGGCAGCTGAGCAGGCATGAATCCTGCGGCCCAGCTGGCGATTATCAGGCAGCTGAGCAGGCGCTGATCCCGCACCTCAGCAGGCACTGATCACGTGCCTGTC
Source organism: Bos javanicus (assembly GCF_032452875.1). Lineage (NCBI taxonomy): Eukaryota > Metazoa > Chordata > Mammalia > Artiodactyla > Bovidae > Bos > Bos javanicus. Next base: position 91,141 of record NW_026894166.1, read on the forward strand.
ATGCAGTGATCAGGTGACTGAGAGGCGCTGATCATGTGACTGCTCATGTGCTGATCAGGTAGCTCTCCTGCACGGATCATGTGCCTCAGCAGGCAAGAATCAAGCAGCTGAGCAGGCATGAATCCTGCGGCCCAGCTGGCGATTATCAGGCAGCTGAGCAGGCATGAATCCTGCGGCCCAGCTGGCGATTATCAGGCAGCTGAGCAGGCATGAATCCTGCGGCCCAGCTGGCGATTATCAGGCAGCTGAGCAGGCATGAATCCTGCGGCCCAGCTGGCGATTATCAGGCAGCTGAGCAGGCATGAATCCTGCGGCCCAGCTGGCGGTTATCAGGCAGCTGAGCAGGCATGAATCCTGCGGCCCAGCTGGCGATTATCAGGCAGCTGAGCAGGCATGAATCCTGCGGCCCAGCTGGCGATTATCAGGCAGCTGAGCAGGCATGAATCCTGCGGCCCAGCTGGCGATTATCAGGCAGCTGAGCAGGCATGAATCCTGCGGCCCAGCTGGCGATTATCAGGCAGCTGAGCAGGCATGAATCCTGCGGCCCAGCTGGCGGTTATCAGGCAGCTGAGCAGGCATGAATCCTGCGGCCCAGCTGGCGATTATCAGGCAGCTGAGCAGGCATGAATCCTGCGGCCCAGCTGGCGATTATCAGGCAGCTGAGCAGGCATGAATCCTGCGGCCCAGCTGGCGATTATCAGGCAGCTGAGCAGGCATGAATCCTGCGGCCCAGCTGGCGGTTATCAGGCAGCTGAGCAGGCATGAATCCTGCGGCCCAGCTGGCGGTTATCAGGCAGCTGAGCAGGCATGAATCCTGCGGCCCAGCTGGCGATTATCAGGCAGCTGAGCAGGCATGAATCCTGCGGCCCAGCTGGCGATTATCAGGCAGCTGAGCAGGCATGAATCCTGCGGCCCAGCTGGCGATTATCAGGCAGCTGAGCAGGCATGAATCCTGCGGCCCAGCTGGCGATTATCAGGCAGCTGAGCAGGCATGAATCCTGCGGCCCAGCTGGCGGTTATCAGGCAGCTGAGCAGGCATGAATCCTGCGGCCCAGCTGGCGGTTATCAGGCAGCTGAGCAGGCATGAATCCTGCGGCCCAGCTGGCGGTTATCAGGCAGCTGAGCAGGCATGAATCCTGCGGCCCAGCTGGCGATTATCAGGCAGCTGAGCAGGCATGAATCCTGCGGCCCAGCTGGCGATTATCAGGCAGCTGAGCAGGCGCTGATCCCGCACCTCAGCAGGCACTGATCACGTGCCTGTCATGCAGTGATCAGGTGACTGAGAGGCGCTGATCATGTGACTGCTCATGTGCTGATCAGGTAGCTCTCCTGCACGGATCATGTGCCTCAGCAGGCAAGAATCAAGCAGCTGAGCAGGCATGAATCCTGCGGCCCAGCTGGCGATTATCAGGCAGCTGAGCAGGCATGAATCCTGCGGCCCAGCTGGCGATTATCAGGCAGCTGAGCAGGCATGAATCCTGCGGCCCAGCTGGCGATTATCAGGCAGCTGAGCAGGCGCTGATCCCGCACCTCAGCAGGCACTGATCACGTGCCTGTCATGCAGTGATCAGGTGACTGAGAGGCGCTGATCATGTGACTGCTCATGTGCTGATCAGGTAGCTCTCCTGCACGGATCATGTGCCTCAGCAGGCAAGAATCAGGCAGCTGAGCAGGCATGAATCCTGCGGCCCAGCTGGCGATTATCAGGCAGCTGAGCAGGCATGAATCCTGCGGCCCAGCTGGCGATTATCAGGCAGCTGAGCAGGCATGAATCCTGCGGCCCAGCTGGCGGTTATCAGGCAGCTGAGCAGGCATGAATCCTGCGGCCCAGCTGGCGGTTATCAGGCAGCTGAGCAGGCATGAATCCTGCGGCCCAGCTGGCGGTTATCAGGCAGCTGAGCAGGCATGAATCCTGCGGCCCAGCTGGCGATTATCAGGCAGCTGAGCAGGCATGAATCCTGCGGCCCAGCTGGCGATTATCAGGCAGCTGAGCAGGCATGAATCCTGCGGCCCAGCTGGCGGTTATCAGGCAGCTGAGCAGGCATGAATCCTGCGGCCCAGCTGGCGATTATCAGGCAGCTGAGCAGGCATGAATCCTGCGGCCCAGCTGGCGATTATCAGGCAGCTGAGCAGGCATGAATCCTGCGGCCCAGCTGGCGATTATCAGGCAGCTGAGCAGGCATGAATCCTGCGGCCCAGCTGGCGATTATCAGGCAGCTGAGCAGGCATGAATCCTGCGGCCCAGCTGGCGGTTATCAGGCAGCTGAGCAGGCATGAATCCTGCGGCCCAGCTGGCGATTATCAGGCAGCTGAGCAGGCATGAATCCTGCGGCCCAGCTGGCGATTATCAGGCAGCTGAGCAGGCATGAATCCTGCGGCCCAGCTGGCGATTATCAGGCAGCTGAGCAGGCGCTGATCCCGCACCTCAGCAGGCACTGATCACGTGCCTGTCATGCAGTGATCAGGTGACTGAGAGGCGCTGATCATGTGACTGCTCATGTGCTGATCAGGTAGCTCTCCTGCACGGATCATGTGCCTCAGCAGGCAAGAATCAGGCAGCTGAGCAGGCATGAATCCTGCGGCCCAGCTGGCGATTATCAGGCAGCTGAGCAGGCATGAATCCTGCGGCCCAGCTGGCGATTATCAGGCAGCTGAGCAGGCATGAATCCTGCGGCCCAGCTGGCGATTATCAGGCAGCTGAGCAGGCGCTGATCCCGCACCTCAGCAGGCACTGATCACGTGCCTGTCATGCAGTGATCAGGTGACTGAGAGGCGCTGATCATGTGACTGCTCATGTGCTGATCAGGTAGCTCTCCTGCACGGATCATGTGCCTCAGCAGGCAAGAATCAGGCAGCTGAGCAGGCATGAATCCTGCGGCCCAGCTGGCGATTATCAGGCAGCTGAGCAGGCATGAATCCTGCGGCCCAGCTGGCGATTATCAGGCAGCTGAGCAGGCATGAATCCTGCGGCCCAGCTGGCGATTATCAGGCAGCTGAGCAGGCATGAATCCTGCGGCCCAGCTGGCGATTATCAGGCAGCTGAGCAGGCATGAATCCTGCGGCCCAGCTGGCGATTATCAGGCAGCTGAGCAGGCATGAATCCTGCGGCCCAGCTGGCGATTATCAGGCAGCTGAGCAGGCATGAATCCTGCGGCCCAGCTGGCGATTATCAGGCAGCTGAGCAGGCATGAATCCTGCGGCCCAGCTGGCGATTATCAGGCAGCTGAGCAGGCATGAATCCTGCGGCCCAGCTGGCGATTATCAGGCAGCTGAGCAGGCATGAATCCTGCGGCCCAGCTGGCGATTATCAGGCAGCTGAGCAGGCATGAATCCTGCGGCCCAGCTGGCGGTTATCAGGCAGCTGAGCAGGCATGAATCCTGCGGCCCAGCTGGCGATTATCAGGCAGCTGAGCAGGCATGAATCCTGCGGCCCAGCTGGCGATTATCAGGCAGCTGAGCAGGCATGAATCCTGCGGCCCAGCTGGCGATTATCAGGCAGCTGAGCAGGCATGAATCCTGCGGCCCAGCTGGCGATTATCAGGCAGCTGAGCAGGCATGAATCCTGCGGCCCAGCTGGCGGTTATCAGGCAGCTGAGCAGGCATGAATCCTGCGGCCCAGCTGGCGGTTATCAGGCAGCTGAGCAGGCATGAATCCTGCGGCCCAGCTGGCGATTATCAGGCAGCTGAGCAGGCATGAATCCTGCGGCCCAGCTGGCGATTATCAGGCAGCTGAGCAGGCATGAATCCTGCGGCCCAGCTGGCGGTTATCAGGCAGCTGAGCAGGCATGAATCCTGCGGCCCAGCTGGCGGTTATCAGGCAGCTGAGCAGGCATGAATCCTGCGGCCCAGCTGGCGGTTATCAGGCAGCTGAGCAGGCATGAATCCTGCGGCCCAGCTGGCGATTATCAGGCAGCTGAGCAGGCATGAATCCTGCGGCCCAGCTGGCGATTATCAGGCAGCTGAGCAGGCGCTGATCCCGCACCTCAGCAGGCACTGATCACGTGCCTGTCATGCAGTGATCAGGTGACTGAGAGGCGCTGATCATGTGACTGCTCATGTGCTGATCAGGTAGCTCTCCTGCACGGATCATGTGCCTCAGCAGGCAAGAATCAAGCAGCTGAGCAGGCATGAATCCTGCGGCCCAGCTGGCGATTATCAGGCAGCTGAGCAGGCATGAATCCTGCGGCCCAGCTGGCGATTATCAGGCAGCTGAGCAGGCATGAATCCTGCGGCCCAGCTGGCGATTATCAGGCAGCTGAGCAGGCATGAATCCTGCGGCCCAGCTGGCGATTATCAGGCAGCTGAGCAGGCATGAATCCTGCGGCCCAGCTGGCGATTATCAGGCAGCTGAGCAGGCATGAATCCTGCGGCCCAGCTGGCGGTTATCAGGCAGCTGAGCAGGCATGAATCCTGCGGCCCAGCTGGCGATTATCAGGCAGCTGAGCAGGCATGAATCCTGCGGCCCAGCTGGCGATTATCAGGCAGCTGAGCAGGCATGAATCCTGCGGCCCAGCTGGCGATTATCAGGCAGCTGAGCAGGCATGAATCCTGCGGCCCAGCTGGCGATTATCAGGCAGCTGAGCAGGCATGAATCCTGCGGCCCAGCTGGCGATTATCAGGCAGCTGAGCAGGCATGAATCCTGCGGCCCAGCTGGCGATTATCAGGCAGCTGAGCAGGCATGAATCCTGCGGCCCAGCTGGCGGTTATCAGGCAGCTGAGCAGGCATGAATCCTGCGGCCCAGCTGGCGGTTATCAGGCAGCTGAGCAGGCATGAATCCTGCGGCCCAGCTGGCGATTATCAGGCAGCTGAGCAGGCATGAATCCTGCGGCCCAGCTGGCGATTATCAGGCAGCTGAGCAGGCATGAATCCTGCGGCCCAGCTGGCGATTATCAGGCAGCTGAGCAGGCATGAATCCTGCGGCCCAGCTGGCGATTATCAGGCAGCTGAGCAGGCATGAATCCTGCGGCCCAGCTGGCGATTATCAGGCAGCTGAGCAGGCATGAATCCTGCGGCCCAGCTGGCGGTTATCAGGCAGCTGAGCAGGCATGAATCCTGCGGCCCAGCTGGCGGTTATCAGGCAGCTGAGCAGGCATGAATCCTGCGGCCCAGCTGGCGGTTATCAGGCAGCTGAGCAGGCATGAATCCTGCGGCCCAGCTGGCGATTATCAGGCAGCTGAGCAGGCATGAATCCTGCGGCCCAGCTGGCGATTATCAGGCAGCTGAGCAGGCGCTGATCCCGCACCTCAGCAGGCACTGATCACGTGCCTGTCATGCAGTGATCAGGTGACTGAGAGGCGCTGATCATGTGACTGCTCATGTGCTGATCAGGTAGCTCTCCTGCACGGATCATGTGCCTCAGCAGGCAAGAATCAAGCAGCTGAGCAGGCATGAATCCTGCGGCCCAGCTGGCGATTATCAGGCAGCTGAGCAGGCATGAATCCTGCGGCCCAGCTGGCGATTATCAGGCAGCTGAGCAGGCATGAATCCTGCGGCCCAGCTGGCGATTATCAGGCAGCTGAGCAGGCGCTGATCCCGCACCTCAGCAGGCACTGATCACGTGCCTGTCATGCAGTGATCAGGTGACTGAGAGGCGCTGATCATGTGACTGCTCATGTGCTGATCAGGTAGCTCTCCTGCACGGATCATGTGCCTCAGCAGGCAAGAATCAGGCAGCTGAGCAGGCATGAATCCTGCGGCCCAGCTGGCGATTATCAGGCAGCTGAGCAGGCATGAATCCTGCGGCCCAGCTGGCGATTATCAGGCAGCTGAGCAGGCATGAATCCTGCGGCCCAGCTGGCGATTATCAGGCAGCTGAGCAGGCATGAATCCTGCGGCCCAGCTGGCGGTTATCAGGCAGCTGAGCAGGCATGAATCCTGCGGCCCAGCTGGCGGTTATCAGGCAGCTGAGCAGGCATGAATCCTGCGGCCCAGCTGGCGATTATCAGGCAGCTGAGCAGGCATGAATCCTGCGGCCCAGCTGGCGGTTATCAGGCAGCTGAGCAGGCATGAATCCTGCGGCCCAGCTGGCGATTATCAGGCAGCTGAGCAGGCATGAATCCTGCGGCCCAGCTGGCGATTATCAGGCAGCTGAGCAGGCATGAATCCTGCGGCCCAGCTGGCGATTATCAGGCAGCTGAGCAGGCATGAATCCTGCGGCCCAGCTGGCGATTATCAGGCAGCTGAGCAGGCATGAATCCTGCGGCCCAGCTGGCGGTTATCAGGCAGCTGAGCAGGCATGAATCCTGCGGCCCAGCTGGCGGTTATCAGGCAGCTGAGCAGGCATGAATCCTGCGGCCCAGCTGGCGGTTATCAGGCAGCTGAGCAGGCATGAATCCTGCGGCCCAGCTGGCGATTATCAGGCAGCTGAGCAGGCATGAATCCTGCGGCCCAGCTGGCGATTATCAGGCAGCTGAGCAGGCGCTGATCCCGCACCTCAGCAGGCACTGATCACGTGCCTGTCATGCAGTGATCAGGTGACTGAGAGGCGCTGATCATGTGACTGCTCATGTGCTGATCAGGCAGCTCTCCTGCACGGATCATGTGCCTCAGCAGGCAAGAATCAGGCAGCTGAGCAGGCATGAATCCTGCGGCCCAGCTGGCGATTATCAGGCAGCTGAGCAGGCATGAATCCTGCGGCCCAGCTGGCGATTATCAGGCAGCTGAGCAGGCATGAATCCTGCGGCCCAGCTGGCGATTATCAGGCAGCTGAGCAGGCGCTGATCCCGCACCTCAGCAGGCACTGATCACGTGCCTGTCATGCAGTGATCAGGTGACTGAGAGGCGCTGATCATGTGACTGCTCATGTGCTGATCAGGTAGCTCTCCTGCACGGATCATGTGCCTCAGCAGGCAAGAATCAAGCAGCTGAGCAGGCATGAATCCTGCGGCCCAGCTGGCGATTATCAGGCAGCTGAGCAGGCATGAATCCTGCGGCCCAGCTGGCGATTATCAGGCAGCTGAGCAGGCATGAATCCTGCGGCCCAGCTGGCGGTTATCAGGCAGCTGAGCAGGCATGAATCCTGCGGCCCAGCTGGCGATTATCAGGCAGCTGAGCAGGCATGAATCCTGCGGCCCAGCTGGCGATTATCAGGCAGCTGAGCAGGCATGAATCCTGCGGCCCAGCTGGCGGTTATCAGGCAGCTGAGCAGGCATGAATCCTGCGGCCCAGCTGGCGATTATCAGGCAGCTGAGCAGGCATGAATCCTGCGGCCCAGCTGGCGATTATCAGGCAGCTGAGCAGGCATGAATCCTGCGGCCCAGCTGGCGGTTATCAGGCAGCTGAGCAGGCATGAATCCTGCGGCCCAGCTGGCGATTATCAGGCAGCTGAGCAGGCATGAATCCTGCGGCCCAGCTGGCGATTATCAGGCAGCTGAGCAGGCATGAATCCTGCGGCCCAGCTGGCGATTATCAGGCAGCTGAGCAGGCATGAATCCTGCGGCCCAGCTGGCGGTTATCAGGCAGCTGAGCAGGCATGAATCCTGCGGCCCAGCTGGCGATTATCAGGCAGCTGAGCAGGCATGAATCCTGCGGCCCAGCTGGCGATTATCAGGCAGCTGAGCAGGCATGAATCCTGCGGCCCAGCTGGCGGTTATCAGGCAGCTGAGCAGGCATGAATCCTGCGGCCCAGCTGGCGGTTATCAGGCAGCTGAGCAGGCATGAATCCTGCGGCCCAGCTGGCGATTATCAGGCAGCTGAGCAGGCATGAATCCTGCGGCCCAGCTGGCGATTATCAGGCAGCTGAGCAGGCATGAATCCTGCGGCCCAGCTGGCGATTATCAGGCAGCTGAGCAGGCGCTGATCCCGCACCTCAGCAGGCACTGATCACGTGCCTGTCATGCAGTGATCAGGTGACTGAGAGGCGCTGATCATGTGACTGCTCATGTGCTGATCAGGTAGCTCTCCTGCACGGATCATGTGCCTCAGCAGGCAAGAATCAAGCAGCTGAGCAGGCATGAATCCTGCGGCCCAGCTGGCGATTATCAGGCAGCTGAGCAGGCATGAATCCTGCGGCCCAGCTGGCGATTATCAGGCAGCTGAGCAGGCATGAATCCTGCGGCCCAGCTGGCGATTATCAGGCAGCTGAGCAGGCGCTGATCCCGCACCTCAGCAGGCACTGATCACGTGCCTGTCATGCAGTGATCAGGTGACTGAGAGGCGCTGATCATGTGACTGCTCATGTGCTGATCAGGTAGCTCTCCTGCACGGATCATGTGCCTCAGCAGGCAAGAATCAAGCAGCTGAGCAGGCATGAATCCTGCGGCCCAGCTGGCGATTATCAGGCAGCTGAGCAGGCATGAATCCTGCGGCCCAGCTGGCGATTATCAGGCAGCTGAGCAGGCATGAATCCTGCGGCCCAGCTGGCGGTTATCAGGCAGCTGAGCAGGCATGAATCCTGCGGCCCAGCTGGCGGTTATCAGGCAGCTGAGCAGGCATGAATCCTGCGGCCCAGCTGGCGATTATCAGGCAGCTGAGCAGGCATGAATCCTGCGGCCCAGCTGGCGATTATCAGGCAGCTGAGCAGGCATGAATCCTGCGGCCCAGCTGGCGATTATCAGGCAGCTGAGCAGGCATGAATCCTGCGGCCCAGCTGGCGGTTATCAGGCAGCTGAGCAGGCATGAATCCTGCGGCCCAGCTGGCGATTATCAGGCAGCTGAGCAGGCATGAATCCTGCGGCCCAGCTGGCGATTATCAGGCAGCTGAGCAGGCGCTGATCCCGCACCTCAGCAGGCACTGATCACGTGCCTGTCATGCAGTGATCAGGTGACTGAGAGGCGCTGATCATGTGACTGCTCATGTGCTGATCAGGTAGCTCTCCTGCACGGATCATGTGCCTCAGCAGGCAAGAATCAAGCAGCTGAGCAGGCATGAATCCTGCGGCCCAGCTGGCGATTATCAGGCAGCTGAGCAGGCATGAATCCTGCGGCCCAGCTGGCGATTATCAGGCAGCTGAGCAGGCATGAATCCTGCGGCCCAGCTGGCGATTATCAGGCAGCTGAGCAGGCATGATCCTGCACCTCAGCAGGCACTGATCAGTGCCTGTCATGCAGTGATCAGGTGACTGAGAGGCGCTGATCATGTGACTGCTCATGTGCTGATCAGGTAGCTCTCCTGCACGGATCATGTGCCCAGCAGGCAAGAATCAGGCAGCTGAGCAGGCATGAATCCTGCGGCCCAGCTGGCGATTATCAGGCAGCTGAGCAGGCATGAATCCTGCGGCCCAGCTGGCGATTATCAGGCAGCTGAGCAGGCATGAATCCTGCGGCCCAGCTGGCGATTATCAGGCAGCTGAGCAGGCATGAATCCTGCGGCCCAGCTGGCGATTATCAGGCAGCTGAGCAGGCATGAATCCTGCGGCCCAGCTGGCGGTTATCAGGCAGCTGAGCAGGCATGAATCCTGCGGCCCAGCTGGCGATTATCAGGCAGCTGAGCAGGCATGAATCCTGCGGCCCAGCTGGCGATTATCAGGCAGCTGAGCAGGCATGAATCCTGCGGCCCAGCTGGCGATTATCAGGCAGCTGAGCAGGCATGAATCAGCTGAGCAGGCATGAATCCTGCGGCCCAGCTGGCGATTATCAGGCAGCTGAGCAGGCATGAATCCTGCGGCCCAGCTGGCGATTATCAGGCAGCTGAGCAGGCATGAATCCTGCGGCCCAGCTGGCGATTATCAGGCAGCTGAGCAGGCATGAATCCTGCGGCCCAGCTGGCGGTTATCAGGCAGCTGAGCAGGCATGAATCCTGCGGCCCAGCTGGCGGTTATCAGGCAGCTGAGCAGGCATGAATCCTGCGGCCCAGCTGGCGATTATCAGGCAGCTGAGCAGGCATGAATCCTGCGGCCCAGCTGGCGATTATCAGGCAGCTGAGCAGGCGCTGATCCCGCACCTCAGCAGGCACTGATCACGTGCCTGTCATGCAGTGATCAGGTGACTGAGAGGCGCTGATCATGTGACTGCTCATGTGCTGATCAGGTAGCTCTCCTGCACGGATCATGTGCCTCAGCAGGCAAGAATCAAGCAGCTGAGCAGGCATGAATCCTGCGGCCCAGCTGGCGATTATCAGGCAGCTGAGCAGGCATGAATCCTGCGGCCCAGCTGGCGATTATCAGGCAGCTGAGCAGGCATGAATCCTGCGGCCCAGCTGGCGGTTATCAGGCAGCTGAGCAGGCATGAATCCTGCGGCCCAGCTGGCGGTTATCAGGCAGCTGAGCAGGCATGAATCCTGCGGCCCAGCTGGCGGTTATCAGGCAGCTGAGCAGGCATGAATCCTGCGGCCCAGCTGGCGATTATCAGGCAGCTGAGCAGGCATGAATCCTGCGGCCCAGCTGGCGATTATCAGGCAGCTGAGCAGGCATGAATCCTGCGGCCCAGCTGGCGATTATCAGGCAGCTGAGCAGGCATGAATCCTGCGGCCCAGCTGGCGGTTATCAGGCAGCTGAGCAGGCATGAATCCTGCGGCCCAGCTGGCGGTTATCAGGCAGCTGAGCAGGCATGAATCCTGCGGCCCAGCTGGCGGTTATCAGGCAGCTGAGCAGGCATGAATCCTGCGGCCCAGCTGGCGATTATCAGGCAGCTGAGCAGGCATGAATCCTGCGGCCCAGCTGGCGATTATCAGGCAGCTGAGCAGGCGCTGATCCCGCACCTCAGCAGGCACTGATCACGTGCCTGTCATGCAGTGATCAGGTGACTGAGAGGCGCTGATCATGTGACTGCTCATGTGCTGATCAGGTAGCTCTCCTGCACGGATCATGTGCCTCAGCAGGCAAGAATCAAGCAGCTGAGCAGGCATGAATCCTGCGGCCCAGCTGGCGATTATCAGGCAGCTGAGCAGGCATGAATCCTGCGGCCCAGCTGGCGATTATCAGGCAGCTGAGCAGGCATGAATCCTGCGGCCCAGCTGGCGATTATCAGGCAGCTGAGCAGGCATGAATCCTGCGGCCCAGCTGGCGATTATCAGGCAGCTGAGCAGGCATGAATCCTGCGGCCCAGCTGGCGGTTATCAGGCAGCTGAGCAGGCATGAATCCTGCGGCCCAGCTGGCGATTATCAGGCAGCTGAGCAGGCATGAATCCTGCGGCCCAGCTGGCGATTATCAGGCAGCTGAGCAGGCATGAATCCTGCGGCCCAGCTGGCGATTATCAGGCAGCTGAGCAGGCATGAATCCTGCGGCCCAGCTGGCGATTATCAGGCAGCTGAGCAGGCATGAATCCTGCGGCCCAGCTGGCGATTATCAGGCAGCTGAGCAGGCATGAATCCTGCGGCCCAGCTGGCGATTATCAGGCAGCTGAGCAGGCATGAATCCTGCGGCCCAGCTGGCGATTATCAGGCAGCTGAGCAGGCATGAATCCTGCGGCCCAGCTGGCGATTATCAGGCAGCTGAGCAGGCATGAATCCTGCGGCCCAGCTGGCGATTATCAGGCAGCTGAGCAGGCATGAATCCTGCGGCCCAGCTGGCGATTATCAGGCAGCTGAGCAGGCATGAATCCTGCGGCCCAGCTGGCGATTATCAGGCAGCTGAGCAGGCATGAATCCTGCGGCCCAGCTGGCGGTTATCAGGCAGCTGAGCAGGCATGAATCCTGCGGCCCAGCTGGCGATTATCAGGCAGCTGAGCAGGCATGAATCCTGCGGCCCAGCTGGCGATTATCAGGCAGCTGAGCAGGCATGAATCCTGCGGCCCAGCTGGCGGTTATCAGGCAGCTGAGCAGGCATGAATCCTGCGGCCCAGCTGGCGGTTATCAGGCAGCTGAGCAGGCATGAATCCTGCGGCCCAGCTGGCGGTTATCAGGCAGCTGAGCAGGCATGAATCCTGCGGCCCAGCTGGCGATTATCAGGCAGCTGAGCAGGCATGAATCCTGCGGCCCAGCTGGCGATTATCAGGCAGCTGAGCAGGCGCTGATCCCGCACCTCAGCAGGCACTGATCACGTGCCTGTCATGCAGTGATCAGGTGACTGAGAGGCGCTGATCATGTGACTGCTCATGTGCTGATCAGGTAGCTCTCCTGCACGGATCATGTGCCTCAGCAGGCAAGAATCAAGCAGCTGAGCAGGCATGAATCCTGCGGCCCAGCTGGCGATTATCAGGCAGCTGAGCAGGCATGAATCCTGCGGCCCAGCTGGCGATTATCAGGCAGCTGAGCAGGCATGAATCCTGCGGCCCAGCTGGCGATTATCAGGCAGCTGAGCAGGCGCTGATCCCGCACCTCAGCAGGCACTGATCACGTGCCTGTCATGCAGTGATCAGGTGACTGAGAGGCGCTGATCATGTGACTGCTCATGTGCTGATCAGGTAGCTCTCCTGCACGGATCATGTGCCTCAGCAGGCAAGAATCAGGCAGCTGAGCAGGCATGAATCCTGCGGCCCAGCTGGCGATTATCAGGCAGCTGAGCAGGCATGAATCCTGCGGCCCAGCTGGCGATTATCAGGCAGCTGAGCAGGCATGAATCCTGCGGCCCAGCTGGCGATTATCAGGCAGCTGAGCAGGCATGAATCCTGCGGCCCAGCTGGCGGTTATCAGGCAGCTGAGCAGGCATGAATCCTGCGGCCCAGCTGGCGGTTATCAGGCAGCTGAGCAGGCATGAATCCTGCGGCCCAGCTGGCGATTATCAGGCAGCTGAGCAGGCATGAATCCTGCGGCCCAGCTGGCGGTTATCAGGCAGCTGAGCAGGCATGAATCCTGCGGCCCAGCTGGCGGTTATCAGGCAGCTGAGCAGGCATGAATCCTGCGGCCCAGCTGGCGGTTATCAGGCAGCTGAGCAGGCATGAATCCTGCGGCCCAGCTGGCGATTATCAGGCAGCTGAGCAGGCATGAATCCTGCGGCCCAGCTGGCGATTATCAGGCAGCTGAGCAGGCATGAATCCTGCGGCCCAGCTGGCGGTTATCAGGCAGCTGAGCAGGCATGAATCCTGCGGCCCAGCTGGCGGTTATCAGGCAGCTGAGCAGGCATGAATCCTGCGGCCCAGCTGGCGGTTATCAGGCAGCTGAGCAGGCATGAATCCTGCGGCCCAGCTGGCGATTATCAGGCAGCTGAGCAGGCATGAATCCTGCGGCCCAGCTGGCGATTATCAGGCAGCTGAGCAGGCGCTGATCCCGCACCTCAGCAGGCACTGATCACGTGCCTGTCATGCAGTGATCAGGTGACTGAGAGGCGCTGATCATGTGACTGCTCATGTGCTGATCAGGTAGCTCTCCTGCACGGATCATGTGCCCAGCAGGCAAGAATCAGGCAGCTGAGCAGGCATGAATCCTGCGGCCCAGCTGGCGATTATCAGGCAGCTGAGCAGGCATGAATCCTGCGGCCCAGCTGGCGATTATCAGGCAGCTGAGCAGGCATGAATCCTGCGGCCCAGCTGGCGATTATCAGGCAGCTGAGCAGGCGCTGATCCCGCACCTCAGCAGGCACTGATCACGTGCCTGTCATGCAGTGATCAGGTGACTGAGAGGCGCTGATCATGTGACTGCTCATGTGCTGATCAGGTAGCTCTCCTGCACGGATCATGTGCCTCAGCAGGCAAGAATCAAGCAGCTGAGCAGGCATGAATCCTGCGGCCCAGCTGGCGATTATCAGGCAGCTGAGCAGGCATGAATCCTGCGGCCCAGCTGGCGATTATCAGGCAGCTGAGCAGGCATGAATCCTGCGGCCCAGCTGGCGATTATCAGGCAGCTGAGCAGGCATGAATCCTGCGGCCCAGCTGGCGGTTATCAGGCAGCTGAGCAGGCATGAATCCTGCGGCCCAGCTGGCGGTTATCAGGCAGCTGAGCAGGCATGAATCCTGCGGCCCAGCTGGCGATTATCAGGCAGCTGAGCAGGCATGAATCCTGCGGCCCAGCTGGCGATTATCAGGCAGCTGAGCAGGCATGAATCCTGCGGCCCAGCTGGCGATTATCAGGCAGCTGAGCAGGCATGAATCCTGCGGCCCAGCTGGCGGTTATCAGGCAGCTGAGCAGGCATGAATCCTGCGGCCCAGCTGGCGGTTATCAGGCAGCTGAGCAGGCATGAATCCTGCGGCCCAGCTGGCGATTATCAGGCAGCTGAGCAGGCATGAATCCTGCGGCCCAGCTGGCGGTTATCAGGCAGCTGAGCAGGCATGAATCCTGCGGCCCAGCTGGCGATTATCAGGCAGCTGAGCAGGCATGAATCCTGCGGCCCAGCTGGCGATTATCAGGCAGCTGAGCAGGCATGAATCCTGCGGCCCAGCTGGCGGTTATCAGGCAGCTGAGCAGGCATGAATCCTGCGGCCCAGCTGGCGATTATCAGGCAGCTGAGCAGGCATGAATCCTGCGGCCCAGCTGGCGATTATCAGGCAGCTGAGCAGGCATGAATCCTGCGGCCCAGCTGGCGGTTATCAGGCAGCTGAGCAGGCATGAATCCTGCGGCCCAGCTGGCGGTTATCAGGCAGCTGAGCAGGCATGAATCCTGCGGCCCAGCTGGCGGTTATCAGGCAGCTGAGCAGGCATGAATCCTGCGGCCCAGCTGGCGATTATCAGGCAGCTGAGCAGGCATGAATCCTGCGGCCCAGCTGGCGATTATCAGGCAGCTGAGCAGGCGCTGATCCCGCACCTCAGCAGGCACTGATCACGTGCCTGTCATGCAGTGATCAGGTGACTGAGAGGCGCTGATCATGTGACTGCTCATGTGCTGATCAGGTAGCTCTCCTGCACGGATCATGTGCCTCAGCAGGCAAGAATCAGGCAGCTGAGCAGGCATGAATCCTGCGGCCCAGCTGGCGATTATCAGGCAGCTGAGCAGGCATGAATCCTGCGGCCCAGCTGGCGATTATCAGGCAGCTGAGCAGGCATGAATCCTGCGGCCCAGCTGGCGATTATCAGGCAGCTGAGCAGGCGCTGATCCCGCACCTCAGCAGGCACTGATCACGTGCCTGTCATGCAGTGATCAGGTGACTGAGAGGCGCTGATCATGTGACTGCTCATGTGCTGATCAGGTAGCTCTCCTGCACGGATCATGTGCCTCAGCAGGCAAGAATCAAGCAGCTGAGCAGGCATGAATCCTGCGGCCCAGCTGGCGATTATCAGGCAGCTGAGCAGGCATGAATCCTGCGGCCCAGCTGGCGATTATCAGGCAGCTGAGCAGGCATGAATCCTGCGGCCCAGCTGGCGATTATCAGGCAGCTGAGCAGGCATGAATCCTGCGGCCCAGCTGGCGGTTATCAGGCAGCTGAGCAGGCATGAATCCTGCGGCCCAGCTGGCGGTTATCAGGCAGCTGAGCAGGCATGAATCCTGCGGCCCAGCTGGCGGTTATCAGGCAGCTGAGCAGGCATGAATCCTGCGGCCCAGCTGGCGATTATCAGGCAGCTGAGCAGGCATGAATCCTGCGGCCCAGCTGGCGGTTATCAGGCAGCTGAGCAGGCATGAATCCTGCGGCCCAGCTGGCGATTATCAGGCAGCTGAGCAGGCATGAATCCTGCGGCCCAGCTGGCGATTATCAGGCAGCTGAGCAGGCGCTGATCCCGCACCTCAGCAGGCACTGATCACGTGCCTGTCATGCAGTGATCAGGTGACTGAGAGGCGCTGATCATGTGACTGCTCATGTGCTGATCAGGTAGCTCTCCTGCACGGATCATGTGCCCCAGCAGGCAAGAATCAAGCAGCTGAGCAGGCATGAATCCTGCGGCCCAGCTGGCGATTATCAGGCAGCTGAGCAGGCATGAATCCTGCGGCCCAGCTGGCGATTATCAGGCAGCTGAGCAGGCATGAATCCTGCGGCCCAGCTGGCGATTATCAGGCAGCTGAGCAGGCGCTGATCCCGCACCTCAGCAGGCACTGATCACGTGCCTGTCATGCAGTGATCAGGTGACTGAGAGGCGCTGATCATGTGACTGCTCATGTGCTGATCAGGTAGCTCTCCTGCACGGATCATGTGCCTCAGCAGGCAAGAATCAAGCAGCTGAGCAGGCATGAATCCTGCGGCCCAGCTGGCGATTATCAGGCAGCTGAGCAGGCATGAATCCTGCGGCCCAGCTGGCGATTATCAGGCAGCTGAGCAGGCATGAATCCTGCGGCCCAGCTGGCGATTATCAGGCAGCTGAGCAGGCATGAATCCTGCGGCCCAGCTGGCGATTATCAGGCAGCTGAGCAGGCATGAATCCTGCGGCCCAGCTGGCGATTATCAGGCAGCTGAGCAGGCATGAATCCTGCGGCCCAGCTGGCGGTTATCAGGCAGCTGAGCAGGCATGAATCCTGCGGCCCAGCTGGCGGTTATCAGGCAGCTGAGCAGGCATGAATCCTGCGGCCCAGCTGGCGGTTATCAGGCAGCTGAGCAGGCATGAATCCTGCGGCCCAGCTGGCGATTATCAGGCAGCTGAGCAGGCATGAATCCTGCGGCCCAGCTGGCGGTTATCAGGCAGCTGAGCAGGCATGAATCCTGCGGCCCAGCTGGCGATTATCAGGCAGCTGAGCAGGCATGAATCCTGCGGCCCAGCTGGCGATTATCAGGCAGCTGAGCAGGCATGAATCCTGCGGCCCAGCTGGCGATTATCAGGCAGCTGAGCAGGCATGAATCCTGCGGCCCAGCTGGCGGTTATCAGGCAGCTGAGCAGGCATGAATCCTGCGGCCCAGCTGGCGGTTATCAGGCAGCTGAGCAGGCATGAATCCTGCGGCCCAGCTGGCGATTATCAGGCAGCTGAGCAGGCATGAATCCTGCGGCCCAGCTGGCGATTATCAGGCAGCTGAGCAGGCGCTGATCCCGCACCTCAGCAGGCACTGATCACGTGCCTGTCATGCAGTGATCAGGTGACTGAGAGGCGCTGATCATGTGACTGCTCATGTGCTGATCAGGTAGCTCTCCTGCACGGATCATGTGCCTCAGCAGGCAAGAATCAAGCAGCTGAGCAGGCATGAATCCTGCGGCCCAGCTGGCGATTATCAGGCAGCTGAGCAGGCATGAATCCTGCGGCCCAGCTGGCGATTATCAGGCAGCTGAGCAGGCATGAATCCTGCGGCCCAGCTGGCGATTATCAGGCAGCTGAGCAGGCATGAATCCTGCGGCCCAGCTGGCGGTTATCAGGCAGCTGAGCAGGCATGAATCCTGCGGCCCAGCTGGCGGTTATCAGGCAGCTGAGCAGGCATGAATCCTGCGGCCCAGCTGGCGATTATCAGGCAGCTGAGCAGGCATGAATCCTGCGGCCCAGCTGGCGGTTATCAGGCAGCTGAGCAGGCATGAATCCTGCGGCCCAGCTGGCGGTTATCAGGCAGCTGAGCAGGCATGAATCCTGCGGCCCAGCTGGCGATTATCAGGCAGCTGAGCAGGCATGAATCCTGCGGCCCAGCTGGCGATTATCAGGCAGCTGAGCAGGCATGAATCCTGCGGCCCAGCTGGCGATTATCAGGCAGCTGAGCAGGCATGAATCCTGCGGCCCAGCTGGCGGTTATCAGGCAGCTGAGCAGGCATGAATCCTGCGGCCCAGCTGGCGGTTATCAGGCAGCTGAGCAGGCATGAATCCTGCGGCCCAGCTGGCGGTTATCAGGCAGCTGAGCAGGCATGAATCCTGCGGCCCAGCTGGCGATTATCAGGCAGCTGAGCAGGCATGAATCCTGCGGCCCAGCTGGCGATTATCAGGCAGCTGAGCAGGCGCTGATCCCGCACCTCAGCAGGCACTGATCACGTGCCTGTCATGCAGTGATCAGGTGACTGAGAGGCGCTGATCATGTGACTGCTCATGTGCTGATCAGGCAGCTCTCCTGCACGGATCATGTGCCTCAGCAGGCAAGAATCAGGCAGCTGAGCAGGCATGAATCCTGCGGCCCAGCTGGCGATTATCAGGCAGCTGAGCAGGCATGAATCCTGCGGCCCAGCTGGCGATTATCAGGCAGCTGAGCAGGCATGAATCCTGCGGCCCAGCTGGCGATTATCAGGCAGCTGAGCAGGCGCTGATCCCGCACCTCAGCAGGCACTGATCACGTGCCTGTCATGCAGTGATCAGGTGACTGAGAGGCGCTGATCATGTGACTGCTCATGTGCTGATCAGGTAGCTCTCCTGCACGGATCATGTGCCTCAGCAGGCAAGAATCAAGCAGCTGAGCAGGCATGAATCCTGCGGCCCAGCTGGCGATTATCAGGCAGCTGAGCAGGCATGAATCCTGCGGCCCAGCTGGCGATTATCAGGCAGCTGAGCAGGCATGAATCCTGCGGCCCAGCTGGCGGTTATCAGGCAGCTGAGCAGGCATGAATCCTGCGGCCCAGCTGGCGGTTATCAGGCAGCTGAGCAGGCATGAATCCTGCGGCCCAGCTGGCGATTATCAGGCAGCTGAGCAGGCATGAATCCTGCGGCCCAGCTGGCGATTATCAGGCAGCTGAGCAGGCATGAATCCTGCGGCCCAGCTGGCGGTTATCAGGCAGCTGAGCAGGCATGAATCCTGCGGCCCAGCTGGCGGTTATCAGGCAGCTGAGCAGGCATGAATCCTGCGGCCCAGCTGGCGATTATCAGGCAGCTGAGCAGGCATGAATCCTGCGGCCCAGCTGGCGATTATCAGGCAGCTGAGCAGGCATGAATCCTGCGGCCCAGCTGGCGGTTATCAGGCAGCTGAGCAGGCATGAATCCTGCGGCCCAGCTGGCGATTATCAGGCAGCTGAGCAGGCATGAATCCTGCGGCCCAGCTGGCGATTATCAGGCAGCTGAGCAGGCATGAATCCTGCGGCCCAGCTGGCGATTATCAGGCAGCTGAGCAGGCATGAATCCTGCGGCCCAGCTGGCGATTATCAGGCAGCTGAGCAGGCATGAATCCTGCGGCCCAGCTGGCGATTATCAGGCAGCTGAGCAGGCATGAATCCTGCGGCCCAGCTGGCGATTATCAGGCAGCTGAGCAGGCATGAATCCTGCGGCCCAGCTGGCGGTTATCAGGCAGCTGAGCAGGCATGAATCCTGCGGCCCAGCTGGCGGTTATCAGGCAGCTGAGCAGGCATGAATCCTGCGGCCCAGCTGGCGATTATCAGGCAGCTGAGCAGGCATGAATCCTGCGGCCCAGCTGGCGATTATCAGGCAGCTGAGCAGGCGCTGATCCCGCACCTCAGCAGGCACTGATCACGTGCCTGTCATGCAGTGATCAGGTGACTGAGAGGCGCTGATCATGTGACTGCTCATGTGCTGATCAGGTAGCTCTCCTGCACGGATCATGTGCCTCAGCAGGCAAGAATCAAGCAGCTGAGCAGGCATGAATCCTGCGGCCCAGCTGGCGATTATCAGGCAGCTGAGCAGGCATGAATCCTGCGGCCCAGCTGGCGATTATCAGGCAGCTGAGCAGGCATGAATCCTGCGGCCCAGCTGGCGATTATCAGGCAGCTGAGCAGGCGCTGATCCCGCACCTCAGCAGGCACTGATCACGTGCCTGTCATGCAGTGATCAGGTGACTGAGAGGCGCTGATCATGTGACTGCTCATGTGCTGATCAGGTAGCTCTCCTGCACGGATCATGTGCCTCAGCAGGCAAGAATCAAGCAGCTGAGCAGGCATGAATCCTGCGGCCCAGCTGGCGATTATCAGGCAGCTGAGCAGGCATGAATCCTGCGGCCCAGCTGGCGATTATCAGGCAGCTGAGCAGGCATGAATCCTGCGGCCCAGCTGGCGATTATCAGGCAGCTGAGCAGGCATGAATCCTGCGGCCCAGCTGGCGATTATCAGGCAGCTGAGCAGGCATGAATCCTGCGGCCCAGCTGGCGGTTATCAGGCAGCTGAGCAGGCATGAATCCTGCGGCCCAGCTGGCGGTTATCAGGCAGCTGAGCAGGCATGAATCCTGCGGCCCAGCTGGATTATCAGGCAGCTGAGCAGGCATGAATCCTGCGGCCCAGCTGGCGATTATCAGGCAGCTGAGCAGGCATGAATCCTGCGGCCCAGCTGGCGGTTATCAGGCAGCTGAGCAGGCATGAATCCTGCGGCCCAGCTGGCGATTATCAGGCAGCTGAGCAGGCATGAATCCTGCGGCCCAGCTGGCGATTATCAGGCAGCTGAGCAGGCATGAATCCTGCGGCCCAGCTGGCGGTTATCAGGCAGCTGAGCAGGCATGAATCCTGCGGCCCAGCTGGCGGTTATCAGGCAGCTGAGCAGGCATGAATCCTGCGGCCCAGCTGGCGGTTATCAGGCAGCTGAGCAGGCATGAATCCTGCGGCCCAGCTGGCGGTTATCAGGCAGCTGAGCAGGCATGAATCCTGCGGCCCAGCTGGCGATTATCAGGCAGCTGAGCAGGCATGAATCCTGCGGCCCAGCTGGCGATTATCAGGCAGCTGAGCAGGCATGAATCCTGCGGCCCAGCTGGCGATTATCAGGCAGCTGAGCAGGCATGAATCCTGCGGCCCAGCTGGCGATTATCAGGCAGCTGAGCAGGCATGAATCCTGCGGCCCAGCTGGCGATTATCAGGCAGCTGAGCAGGCATGAATCCTGCGGCCCAGCTGGCGATTATCAGGCAGCTGAGCAGGCATGAATCCTGCGGCCCAGCTGGCGGTTATCAGGCAGCTGAGCAGGCATGAATCCTGCGGCCCAGCTGGCGGTTATCAGGCAGCTGAGCAGGCATGAATCCTGCGGCCCAGCTGGCGATTATCAGGCAGCTGAGCAGGCATGAATCCTGCGGCCCAGCTGGCGGTTATCAGGCAGCTGAGCAGGCATGAATCCTGCGGCCCAGCTGGCGATTATCAGGCAGCTGAGCAGGCATGAATCCTGCGGCCCAGCTGGCGGTTATCAGGCAGCTGAGCAGGCATGAATCCTGCGGCCCAGCTGGCGATTATCAGGCAGCTGAGCAGGCATGAATCCTGCGGCCCAGCTGGCGATTATCAGGCAGCTGAGCAGGCATGAATCCTGCGGCCCAGCTGGCGGTTATCAGGCAGCTGAGCAGGCATGAATCCTGCGGCCCAGCTGGCGGTTATCAGGCAGCTGAGCAGGCATGAATCCTGCGGCCCAGCTGGCGATTATCAGGCAGCTGAGCAGGCATGAATCCTGCGGCCCAGCTGGCGATTATCAGGCAGCTGAGCAGGCGCTGATCCCGCACCTCAGCAGGCACTGATCACGTGCCTGTCATGCAGTGATCAGGTGACTGAGAGGCGCTGATCATGTGACTGCTCATGTGCTGATCAGGTAGCTCTCCTGCACGGATCATGTGCCTCAGCAGGCAAGAATCAAGCAGCTGAGCAGGCATGAATCCTGCGGCCCAGCTGGCGATTATCAGGCAGCTGAGCAGGCATGAATCCTGCGGCCCAGCTGGCGATTATCAGGCAGCTGAGCAGGCATGAATCCTGCGGCCCAGCTGGCGGTTATCAGGCAGCTGAGCAGGCATGAATCCTGCGGCCCAGCTGGCGATTATCAGGCAGCTGAGCAGGCATGAATCCTGCGGCCCAGCTGGCGGTTATCAGGCAGCTGAGCAGGCATGAATCCTGCGGCCCAGCTGGCGGTTATCAGGCAGCTGAGCAGGCATGAATCCTGCGGCCCAGCTGGCGATTATCAGGCAGCTGAGCAGGCATGAATCCTGCGGCCCAGCTGGCGGTTATCAGGCAGCTGAGCAGGCATGAATCCTGCGGCCCAGCTGGCGATTATCAGGCAGCTGAGCAGGCATGAATCCTGCGGCCCAGCTGGCGATTATCAGGCAGCTGAGCAGGCGCTGATCCCGCACCTCAGCAGGCACTGATCACGTGCCTGTCATGCAGTGATCAGGTGACTGAGAGGCGCTGATCATGTGACTGCTCATGTGCTGATCAGGTAGCTCTCCTGCACGGATCATGTGCCTCAGCAGGCAAGAATCAAGCAGCTGAGCAGGCATGAATCCTGCGGCCCAGCTGGCGATTATCAGGCAGCTGAGCAGGCATGAATCCTGCGGCCCAGCTGGCGATTATCAGGCAGCTGAGCAGGCATGAATCCTGCGGCCCAGCTGGCGATTATCAGGCAGCTGAGCAGGCATGATCCCGCACCTCAGCAGGCACTGATCACGTGCCTGTCATGCAGTGATCAGGTGACTGAGAGGCGCTGATCATGTGACTGCTCATGTGCTGATCAGGTAGCTCTGCACGGATCATGTGCCTCAGCAGGCAAGAATCAGGCAGCTGAGCAGGCATGAATCCTGCGGCCCAGCTGGCGATTATCAGGCAGCTGAGCAGGCATGAATCCTGCGGCCCAGCTGGCGATTATCAGGCAGCTGAGCAGGCATGAATCCTGCGGCCCAGCTGGCGGTTATCAGGCAGCTGAGCAGGCATGAATCCTGCGGCCCAGCTGGCGGTTATCAGGCAGCTGAGCAGGCATGAATCCTGCGGCCCAGCTGGCGGTTATCAGGCAGCTGAGCAGGCATGAATCCTGCGGCCCAGCTGGCGATTATCAGGCAGCTGAGCAGGCATGAATCCTGCGGCCCAGCTGGCGGTTATCAGGCAGCTGAGCAGGCATGAATCCTGCGGCCCAGCTGGCGGTTATCAGGCAGCTGAGCAGGCATGAATCCTGCGGCCCAGCTGGCGATTATCAGGCAGCTGAGCAGGCATGAATCCTGCGGCCCAGCTGGCGATTATCAGGCAGCTGAGCAGGCATGAATCCTGCGGCCCAGCTGGCGATTATCAGGCAGCTGAGCAGGCATGAATCCTGCGGCCCAGCTGGCGGTTATCAGGCAGCTGAGCAGGCATGAATCCTGCGGCCCAGCTGGCGATTATCAGGCAGCTGAGCAGGCATGAATCCTGCGGCCCAGCTGGCGTTATCAGGCAGCTGAGCAGGCATGAATCCTGCGGCCCAGCTGGCGATTATCAGGCAGCTGAGCAGGCATGAATCCTGCGGCCCAGCTGGCGATTATCAGGCAGCTGAGCAGGCATGAATCCTGCGGCCCAGCTGGCGATTATCAGGCAGCTGAGCAGGCATGAATCCTGCGGCCCAGCTGGCGGTTATCAGGCAGCTGAGCAGGCATGAATCCTGCGGCCCAGCTGGCGGTTATCAGGCAGCTGAGCAGGCATGAATCCTGCGGCCCAGCTGGCGATTATCAGGCAGCTGAGCAGGCATGAATCCTGCGGCCCAGCTGGCGATTATCAGGCAGCTGAGCAGGCATGAATCCTGCGGCCCAGCTGGCGGTTATCAGGCAGCTGAGCAGGCATGAATCCTGCGGCCCAGCTGGCGGTTATCAGGCAGCTGAGCAGGCATGAATCCTGCGGCCCAGCTGGCGGTTATCAGGCAGCTGAGCAGGCATGAATCCTGCGGCCCAGCTGGCGATTATCAGGCAGCTGAGCAGGCATGAATCCTGCGGCCCAGCTGGCGATTATCAGGCAGCTGAGCAGGCGCTGATCCCGCACCTCAGCAGGCACTGATCACGTGCCTGTCATGCAGTGATCAGGTGACTGAGAGGCGCTGATCATGTGACTGCTCATGTGCTGATCAGGTAGCTCTCCTGCACGGATCATGTGCCTCAGCAGGCAAGAATCAAGCAGCTGAGCAGGCATGAATCCTGCGGCCCAGCTGGCGATTATCAGGCAGCTGAGCAGGCATGAATCCTGCGGCCCAGCTGGCGATTATCAGGCAGCTGAGCAGGCATGAATCCTGCGGCCCAGCTGGCGATTATCAGGCAGCTGAGCAGGCATGAATCCTGCGGCCCAGCTGGCGATTATCAGGCAGCTGAGCAGGCATGAATCCTGCGGCCCAGCTGGCGGTTATCAGGCAGCTGAGCAGGCATGAATCCTGCGGCCCAGCTGGCGGTTATCAGGCAGCTGAGCAGGCATGAATCCTGCGGCCCAGCTGGCGATTATCAGGCAGCTGAGCAGGCATGAATCCTGCGGCCCAGCTGGCGATTATCAGGCAGCTGAGCAGGCATGAATCCTGCGGCCCAGCTGGCGATTATCAGGCAGCTGAGCAGGCATGAATCCTGCGGCCCAGCTGGCGATTATCAGGCAGCTGAGCAGGCATGAATCCTGCGGCCCAGCTGGCGGTTATCAGGCAGCTGAGCAGGCATGAATCCTGCGGCCCAGCTGGCGGTTATCAGGCAGCTGAGCAGGCATGAATCCTGCGGCCCAGCTGGCGATTATCAGGCAGCTGAGCAGGCATGAATCCTGCGGCCCAGCTGGCGGTTATCAGGCAGCTGAGCAGGCATGAATCCTGCGGCCCAGCTGGCGATTATCAGGCAGCTGAGCAGGCATGAATCCTGCGGCCCAGCTGGCGGTTATCAGGCAGCTGAGCAGGCATGAATCCTGCGGCCCAGCTGGCGATTATCAGGCAGCTGAGCAGGCATGAATCCTGCGGCCCAGCTGGCGGTTATCAGGCAGCTGAGCAGGCATGAATCCTGCGGCCCAGCTGGCGATTATCAGGCAGCTGAGCAGGCATGAATCCTGCGGCCCAGCTGGCGATTATCAGGCAGCTGAGCAGGCATGAATCCTGCGGCCCAGCTGGCGGTTATCAGGCAGCTGAGCAGGCATGAATCCTGCGGCCCAGCTGGCGGTTATCAGGCAGCTGAGCAGGCATGAATCCTGCGGCCCAGCTGGCGGTTATCAGGCAGCTGAGCAGGCATGAATCCTGCGGCCCAGCTGGCGATTATCAGGCAGCTGAGCAGGCATGAATCCTGCGGCCCAGCTGGCGATTATCAGGCAGCTGAGCAGGCGCTGATCCCGCACCTCAGCAGGCACTGATCACGTGCCTGTCATGCAGTGATCAGGTGACTGAGAGGCGCTGATCATGTGACTGCTCATGTGCTGATCAGGTAGCTCTCCTGCACGGATCATGTGCCTCAGCAGGCAAGAATCAAGCAGCTGAGCAGGCATGAATCCTGCGGCCCAGCTGGCGATTATCAGGCAGCTGAGCAGGCATGAATCCTGCGGCCCAGCTGGCGATTATCAGGCAGCTGAGCAGGCATGAATCCTGCGGCCCAGCTGGCGGTTATCAGGCAGCTGAGCAGGCATGAATCCTGCGGCCCAGCTGGCGGTTATCAGGCAGCTGAGCAGGCATGAATCCTGCGGCCCAGCTGGCGGTTATCAGGCAGCTGAGCAGGCATGAATCCTGCGGCCCAGCTGGCGATTATCAGGCAGCTGAGCAGGCATGAATCCTGCGGCCCAGCTGGCGATTATCAGGCAGCTGAGCAGGCGCTGATCCCGCACCTCAGCAGGCACTGATCACGTGCCTGTCATGCAGTGATCAGGTGACTGAGAGGCGCTGATCATGTGACTGCTCATGTGCTGATCAGGTAGCTCTCCTGCACGGATCATGTGCCTCAGCAGGCAAGAATCAGGCAGCTGAGCAGGCATGAATCCTGCGGCCCAGCTGGCGATTATCAGGCAGCTGAGCAGGCATGAATCCTGCGGCCCAGCTGGCGATTATCAGGCAGCTGAGCAGGCATGAATCCTGCGGCCCAGCTGGCGATTATCAGGCAGCTGAGCAGGCATGAATCCTGCGGCCCAGCTGGCGATTATCAGGCAGCTGAGCAGGCATGAATCCTGCGGCCCAGCTGGCGATTATCAGGCAGCTGAGCAGGCATGAATCCTGCGGCCCAGCTGGCGGTTATCAGGCAGCTGAGCAGGCATGAATCCTGCGGCCCAGCTGGCGGTTATCAGGCAGCTGAGCAGGCATGAATCCTGCGGCCCAGCTGGCGGTTATCAGGCAGCTGAGCAGGCATGAATCCTGCGGCCCAGCTGGCGATTATCAGGCAGCTGAGCAGGCATGAATCCTGCGGCCCAGCTGGCGATTATCAGGCAGCTGAGCAGGCATGATCCTGCACCCAGCAGGCACTGATCACGTGCCTGTCATGCAGTGATCAGGTGACTGAGAGGCGCTGATCATGTGACTGCTCATGTGCTGATCAGGTAGCTCTCCTGCATGGATCATGTGCCCAGCAGGCAAGAATCAGGCAGCTGAGCAGGCATGAATCCTGCGGCCCAGCTGGCGATTATCAGGCAGCTGAGCAGGCATGAATCCTGCGGCCCAGCTGGCGATTATCAGGCAGCTGAGCAGGCATGAATCCTGCGGCCCAGCTGGCGATTATCAGGCAGCTGAGCAGGCATGATCCCGCACCTCAGCAGGCACTGATCACGTGCCTGTCATGCAGTGATCAGGTGACTGAGAGGCGCTGATCATGTGACTGCTCATG
Organism: Bos javanicus; assembly: GCF_032452875.1. Lineage (NCBI taxonomy): Eukaryota > Metazoa > Chordata > Mammalia > Artiodactyla > Bovidae > Bos > Bos javanicus. The sequence goes on from NW_026894166.1 coordinate 117,167, forward strand.
TGCTGATCAGGTAGCTCTCCTGCACGGATCATGTGCCTCAGCAGGCAAGAATCAAGCAGCTGAGCAGGCATGAATCCTGCGGCCCAGCTGGCGATTATCAGGCAGCTGAGCAGGCATGAATCCTGCGGCCCAGCTGGCGATTATCAGGCAGCTGAGCAGGCATGAATCCTGCGGCCCAGCTGGCGGTTATCAGGCAGCTGAGCAGGCATGAATCCTGCGGCCCAGCTGGCGGTTATCAGGCAGCTGAGCAGGCATGAATCCTGCGGCCCAGCTGGCGATTATCAGGCAGCTGAGCAGGCATGAATCCTGCGGCCCAGCTGGCGGTTATCAGGCAGCTGAGCAGGCATGAATCCTGCGGCCCAGCTGGCGGTTATCAGGCAGCTGAGCAGGCATGAATCCTGCGGCCCAGCTGGCGGTTATCAGGCAGCTGAGCAGGCATGAATCCTGCGGCCCAGCTGGCGATTATCAGGCAGCTGAGCAGGCATGAATCCTGCGGCCCAGCTGGCGATTATCAGGCAGCTGAGCAGGCATGAATCCTGCGGCCCAGCTGGCGGTTATCAGGCAGCTGAGCAGGCATGAATCCTGCGGCCCAGCTGGCGGTTATCAGGCAGCTGAGCAGGCATGAATCCTGCGGCCCAGCTGGCGGTTATCAGGCAGCTGAGCAGGCATGAATCCTGCGGCCCAGCTGGCGGTTATCAGGCAGCTGAGCAGGCATGAATCCTGCGGCCCAGCTGGCGGTTATCAGGCAGCTGAGCAGGCATGAATCCTGCGGCCCAGCTGGCGATTATCAGGCAGCTGAGCAGGCATGAATCCTGCGGCCCAGCTGGCGGTTATCAGGCAGCTGAGCAGGCATGAATCCTGCGGCCCAGCTGGCGGTTATCAGGCAGCTGAGCAGGCATGAATCCTGCGGCCCAGCTGGCGATTATCAGGCAGCTGAGCAGGCATGAATCCTGCGGCCCAGCTGGCGATTATCAGGCAGCTGAGCAGGCATGAATCCTGCGGCCCAGCTGGCGATTATCAGGCAGCTGAGCAGGCATGAATCCTGCGGCCCAGCTGGCGGTTATCAGGCAGCTGAGCAGGCATGAATCCTGCGGCCCAGCTGGCGGTTATCAGGCAGCTGAGCAGGCATGAATCCTGCGGCCCAGCTGGCGGTTATCAGGCAGCTGAGCAGGCATGAATCCTGCGGCCCAGCTGGCGATTATCAGGCAGCTGAGCAGGCATGAATCCTGCGGCCCAGCTGGCGATTATCAGGCAGCTGAGCAGGCGCTGATCCCGCACCTCAGCAGGCACTGATCACGTGCCTGTCATGCAGTGATCAGGTGACTGAGAGGCGCTGATCATGTGACTGCTCATGTGCTGATCAGGTAGCTCTCCTGCACGGATCATGTGCCTCAGCAGGCAAGAATCAGCAGCTGAGCAGGCATGAATCCTGCGGCCCAGCTGGCGATTATCAGGCAGCTGAGCAGGCATGAATCCTGCGGCCCAGCTGGCGATTATCAGGCAGCTGAGCAGGCATGAATCCTGCGGCCCAGCTGGCGATTATCAGGCAGCTGAGCAGGCATGAATCCTGCGGCCCAGCTGGCGATTATCAGGCAGCTGAGCAGGCATGAATCCTGCGGCCCAGCTGGCGGTTATCAGGCAGCTGAGCAGGCATGAATCCTGCGGCCCAGCTGGCGGTTATCAGGCAGCTGAGCAGGCATGAATCCTGCGGCCCAGCTGGCGATTATCAGGCAGCTGAGCAGGCATGAATCCTGCGGCCCAGCTGGCGATTATCAGGCAGCTGAGCAGGCATGAATCCTGCGGCCCAGCTGGCGGTTATCAGGCAGCTGAGCAGGCATGAATCCTGCGGCCCAGCTGGCGATTATCAGGCAGCTGAGCAGGCATGAATCCTGCGGCCCAGCTGGCGGTTATCAGGCAGCTGAGCAGGCATGAATCCTGCGGCCCAGCTGGCGGTTATCAGGCAGCTGAGCAGGCATGAATCCTGCGGCCCAGCTGGCGGTTATCAGGCAGCTGAGCAGGCATGAATCCTGCGGCCCAGCTGGCGGTTATCAGGCAGCTGAGCAGGCATGAATCCTGCGGCCCAGCTGGCGATTATCAGGCAGCTGAGCAGGCATGAATCCTGCGGCCCAGCTGGCGGTTATCAGGCAGCTGAGCAGGCATGAATCCTGCGGCCCAGCTGGCGGTTATCAGGCAGCTGAGCAGGCATGAATCCTGCGGCCCAGCTGGCGGTTATCAGGCAGCTGAGCAGGCATGAATCCTGCGGCCCAGCTGGCGATTATCAGGCAGCTGAGCAGGCATGAATCCTGCGGCCCAGCTGGCGATTATCAGGCAGCTGAGCAGGCATGAATCCTGCGGCCCAGCTGGCGGTTATCAGGCAGCTGAGCAGGCATGAATCCTGCGGCCCAGCTGGCGGTTATCAGGCAGCTGAGCAGGCATGAATCCTGCGGCCCAGCTGGCGGTTATCAGGCAGCTGAGCAGGCATGAATCCTGCGGCCCAGCTGGCGATTATCAGGCAGCTGAGCAGGCATGAATCCTGCGGCCCAGCTGGCGATTATCAGGCAGCTGAGCAGGCATGAATCCCGCACCTCAGCAGGCACTGATCACGTGCCTGTCATGCAGTGATCAGGTGACTGAGAGGCGCTGATCATGTGACTGCTCATGTGCTGATCAGGTAGCTCTCCTGCACGGATCATGTGCCTCAGCAGGCAAGAATCAGGCAGCTGAGCAGGCATGAATCCTGCGGCCCAGCTGGCGATTATCAGGCAGCTGAGCAGGCATGAATCCTGCGGCCCAGCTGGCGATTATCAGGCAGCTGAGCAGGCATGAATCCTGCGGCCCAGCTGGCGGTTATCAGGCAGCTGAGCAGGCATGAATCCTGCGGCCCAGCTGGCGGTTATCAGGCAGCTGAGCAGGCATGAATCCTGCGGCCCAGCTGGCGGTTATCAGGCAGCTGAGCAGGCATGAATCCTGCGGCCCAGCTGGCGGTTATCAGGCAGCTGAGCAGGCATGAATCCTGCGGCCCAGCTGGCGATTATCAGGCAGCTGAGCAGGCATGAATCCTGCGGCCCAGCTGGCGATTATCAGGCAGCTGAGCAGGCATGATCCCGCACCTCAGCAGGCACTGATCACGTGCCTGTCATGCAGTGATCAGGTGACTGAGAGGCGCTGATCATGTGACTGCTGGCGTGCTGATCAGGCAGCTCTCCTGCACGGATCATGTGCCTCAGCAGGCAAGAATCAGGCAGCTGAGCAGGCATGAATCCTGCGGCCCAGCTGGCGATTATCAGGCAGCTGAGCAGGCATGAATCCTGCGGCCCAGCTGGCGATTATCAGGCAGCTGAGCAGGCATGAATCCTGCGGCCCAGCTGGCGATTATCAGGCAGCTGAGCAGGCATGAATCCTGCGGCCCAGCTGGCGATTATCAGGCAGCTGAGCAGGCATGATCCTGCGGCCCAGCAGGCACTGATCACGTGCCTGTCATGCAGTGATCAGGTGACTGAGAGGCGCTGATCATGTGACTGCTCATGTGCTGATCAGGCAGCTCTCCTGCACGGATCCTGTGCCTCAGCAGGCAAGAATCAGGCAGCTGAGCAGGCATGAATCCTGCGGCCCAGCTGGCGATTATCAGGCAGCTGAGCAGGCATGAATCCTGCGGCCCAGCTGGCGATTATCAGGCAGCTGAGCAGGCATGAATCCTGCGGCCCAGCTGGCGGTTATCAGGCAGCTGAGCAGGCATGAATCCTGCGGCCCAGCTGGCGATTATCAGGCAGCTGAGCAGGCATGAATCCTGCGGCCCAGCTGGCGGTTATCAGGCAGCTGAGCAGGCATGAATCCTGCGGCCCAGCTGGCGGTTATCAGGCAGCTGAGCAGGCATGAATCCTGCGGCCCAGCTGGCGGTTATCAGGCAGCTGAGCAGGCATGAATCCTGCGGCCCAGCTGGCGATTATCAGGCAGCTGAGCAGGCATGAATCCTGCGGCCCAGCTGGCGGTTATCAGGCAGCTGAGCAGGCATGAATCCTGCGGCCCAGCTGGCGGTTATCAGGCAGCTGAGCAGGCATGAATCCTGCGGCCCAGCTGGCGGTTATCAGGCAGCTGAGCAGGCATGAATCCTGCGGCCCAGCTGGCGATTATCAGGCAGCTGAGCAGGCATGAATCCTGCGGCCCAGCTGGCGATTATCAGGCAGCTGAGCAGGCGCTGATCCCGCACCTCAGCAGGCACTGATCACGTGCCTGTCATGCAGTGATCAGGTGACTGAGAGGCGCTGATCATGTGACTGCTCATGTGCTGATCAGGTAGCTCTCCTGCACGGATCATGTGCCTCAGCAGGCAAGAATCAAGCAGCTGAGCAGGCATGAATCCTGCGGCCCAGCTGGCGATTATCAGGCAGCTGAGCAGGCATGAATCCTGCGGCCCAGCTGGCGATTATCAGGCAGCTGAGCAGGCATGAATCCTGCGGCCCAGCTGGCGATTATCAGGCAGCTGAGCAGGCATGAATCCTGCGGCCCAGCTGGCGGTTATCAGGCAGCTGAGCAGGCATGAATCCTGCGGCCCAGCTGGCGATTATCAGGCAGCTGAGCAGGCATGAATCCTGCGGCCCAGCTGGCGATTATCAGGCAGCTGAGCAGGCATGAATCCTGCGGCCCAGCTGGCGATTATCAGGCAGCTGAGCAGGCATGAATCCTGCGGCCCAGCTGGCGGTTATCAGGCAGCTGAGCAGGCATGAATCCTGCGGCCCAGCTGGCGGTTATCAGGCAGCTGAGCAGGCATGAATCCTGCGGCCCAGCTGGCGATTATCAGGCAGCTGAGCAGGCATGAATCCTGCGGCCCAGCTGGCGATTATCAGGCAGCTGAGCAGGCATGAATCCTGCGGCCCAGCTGGCGATTATCAGGCAGCTGAGCAGGCATGAATCCTGCGGCCCAGCTGGCGATTATCAGGCAGCTGAGCAGGCATGAATCCTGCGGCCCAGCTGGCGGTTATCAGGCAGCTGAGCAGGCATGAATCCTGCGGCCCAGCTGGCGGTTATCAGGCAGCTGAGCAGGCATGAATCCTGCGGCCCAGCTGGCGATTATCAGGCAGCTGAGCAGGCATGAATCCTGCGGCCCAGCTGGCGATTATCAGGCAGCTGAGCAGGCGCTGATCCCGCACCTCAGCAGGCACTGATCACGTGCCTGTCATGCAGTGATCAGGTGACTGAGAGGCGCTGATCATGTGACTGCTCATGTGCTGATCAGGTAGCTCTCCTGCACGGATCATGTGCCTCAGCAGGCAAGAATCAAGCAGCTGAGCAGGCATGAATCCTGCGGCCCAGCTGGCGATTATCAGGCAGCTGAGCAGGCATGAATCCTGCGGCCCAGCTGGCGATTATCAGGCAGCTGAGCAGGCATGAATCCTGCGGCCCAGCTGGCGATTATCAGGCAGCTGAGCAGGCATGAATCCTGCGGCCCAGCTGGCGATTATCAGGCAGCTGAGCAGGCATGATCCCGCACCTCAGCAGGCACTGATCACGTGCCTGTCATGCAGTGATCAGGTGACTGAGAGGCTGATCATGTGACTGCTCATGTGCTGATCAGGTAGCTCTCCTGCACGGATCATGTGCCTCAGCAGGCAAGAATCAGGCAGCTGAGCAGGCATGAATCCTGCGGCCCAGCTGGCGATTATCAGGCAGCTGAGCAGGCATGAATCCTGCGGCCCAGCTGGCGATTATCAGGCAGCTGAGCAGGCATGAATCCTGCGGCCCAGCTGGCGGTTATCAGGCAGCTGAGCAGGCATGAATCCTGCGGCCCAGCTGGCGATTATCAGGCAGCTGAGCAGGCATGAATCCTGCGGCCCAGCTGGCGGTTATCAGGCAGCTGAGCAGGCATGAATCCTGCGGCCCAGCTGGCGGTTATCAGGCAGCTGAGCAGGCATGAATCCTGCGGCCCAGCTGGCGGTTATCAGGCAGCTGAGCAGGCATGAATCCTGCGGCCCAGCTGGCGGTTATCAGGCAGCTGAGCAGGCATGAATCCTGCGGCCCAGCTGGCGATTATCAGGCAGCTGAGCAGGCATGAATCCTGCGGCCCAGCTGGCGGTTATCAGGCAGCTGAGCAGGCATGAATCCTGCGGCCCAGCTGGCGATTATCAGGCAGCTGAGCAGGCATGAATCCTGCGGCCCAGCTGGCGGTTATCAGGCAGCTGAGCAGGCATGAATCCTGCGGCCCAGCTGGCGATTATCAGGCAGCTGAGCAGGCATGAATCCTGCGGCCCAGCTGGCGATTATCAGGCAGCTGAGCAGGCATGAATCCTGCGGCCCAGCTGGCGGTTATCAGGCAGCTGAGCAGGCATGAATCCTGCGGCCCAGCTGGCGGTTATCAGGCAGCTGAGCAGGCATGAATCCTGCGGCCCAGCTGGCGATTATCAGGCAGCTGAGCAGGCATGAATCCTGCGGCCCAGCTGGCGGTTATCAGGCAGCTGAGCAGGCATGAATCCTGCGGCCCAGCTGGCGATTATCAGGCAGCTGAGCAGGCATGAATCCTGCGGCCCAGCTGGCGATTATCAGGCAGCTGAGCAGGCATGAATCCTGCGGCCCAGCTGGCGATTATCAGGCAGCTGAGCAGGCATGAATCCTGCGGCCCAGCTGGCGATTATCAGGCAGCTGAGCAGGCATGAATCCTGCGGCCCAGCTGGCGGTTATCAGGCAGCTGAGCAGGCATGAATCCTGCGGCCCAGCTGGCGGTTATCAGGCAGCTGAGCAGGCATGAATCCTGCGGCCCAGCTGGCGGTTATCAGGCAGCTGAGCAGGCATGAATCCTGCGGCCCAGCTGGCGATTATCAGGCAGCTGAGCAGGCATGAATCCTGCGGCCCAGCTGGCGATTATCAGGCAGCTGAGCAGGCGCTGATCCCGCACCTCAGCAGGCACTGATCACGTGCCTGTCATGCAGTGATCAGGTGACTGAGAGGCGCTGATCATGTGACTGCTCATGTGCTGATCAGGTAGCTCTCCTGCACGGATCATGTGCCTCAGCAGGCAAGAATCAAGCAGCTGAGCAGGCATGAATCCTGCGGCCCAGCTGGCGATTATCAGGCAGCTGAGCAGGCATGAATCCTGCGGCCCAGCTGGCGATTATCAGGCAGCTGAGCAGGCATGAATCCTGCGGCCCAGCTGGCGATTATCAGGCAGCTGAGCAGGCATGAATCCTGCGGCCCAGCTGGCGATTATCAGGCAGCTGAGCAGGCATGAATCCTGCGGCCCAGCTGGCGATTATCAGGCAGCTGAGCAGGCATGAATCCTGCGGCCCAGCTGGCGGTTATCAGGCAGCTGAGCAGGCATGAATCCTGCGGCCCAGCTGGCGGTTATCAGGCAGCTGAGCAGGCATGAATCCTGCGGCCCAGCTGGCGGTTATCAGGCAGCTGAGCAGGCATGAATCCTGCGGCCCAGCTGGCGGTTATCAGGCAGCTGAGCAGGCATGAATCCTGCGGCCCAGCTGGCGATTATCAGGCAGCTGAGCAGGCATGAATCCTGCGGCCCAGCTGGCGGTTATCAGGCAGCTGAGCAGGCATGAATCCTGCGGCCCAGCTGGCGATTATCAGGCAGCTGAGCAGGCATGAATCCTGCGGCCCAGCTGGCGGTTATCAGGCAGCTGAGCAGGCATGAATCCTGCGGCCCAGCTGGCGATTATCAGGCAGCTGAGCAGGCATGAATCCTGCGGCCCAGCTGGCGATTATCAGGCAGCTGAGCAGGCATGAATCCTGCGGCCCAGCTGGCGATTATCAGGCAGCTGAGCAGGCATGAATCCTGCGGCCCAGCTGGCGGTTATCAGGCAGCTGAGCAGGCATGAATCCTGCGGCCCAGCTGGCGGTTATCAGGCAGCTGAGCAGGCATGAATCCTGCGGCCCAGCTGGCGATTATCAGGCAGCTGAGCAGGCATGAATCCTGCGGCCCAGCTGGCGATTATCAGGCAGCTGAGCAGGCATGATCCCGCACCCAGCAGGCACTGATCACGTGCCTGTCATGCAGTGATCAGGTGACTGAGAGGCGCTGATCATGTGACTGCTCATGTGCTGATCAGGTAGCTCTCCTGCACGGATCATGTGCCTCAGCAGGCAAGAATCAAGCAGCTGAGCAGGCATGAATCCTGCGGCCCAGCTGGCGATTATCAGGCAGCTGAGCAGGCATGAATCCTGCGGCCCAGCTGGCGATTATCAGGCAGCTGAGCAGGCATGAATCCTGCGGCCCAGCTGGCGATTATCAGGCAGCTGAGCAGGCATGAATCCTGCGGCCCAGCTGGCGATTATCAGGCAGCTGAGCAGGCATGAATCCTGCGGCCCAGCTGGCGATTATCAGGCAGCTGAGCAGGCATGAATCCTGCGGCCCAGCTGGCGATTATCAGGCAGCTGAGCAGGCATGAATCCTGCGGCCCAGCTGGCGATTATCAGGCAGCTGAGCAGGCATGAATCCTGCGGCCCAGCTGGCGGTTATCAGGCAGCTGAGCAGGCATGAATCCTGCGGCCCAGCTGGCGGTTATCAGGCAGCTGAGCAGGCATGAATCCTGCGGCCCAGCTGGCGATTATCAGGCAGCTGAGCAGGCATGAATCCTGCGGCCCAGCTGGCGATTATCAGGCAGCTGAGCAGGCATGAATCCTGCGGCCCAGCTGGCGATTATCAGGCAGCTGAGCAGGCATGAATCCTGCGGCCCAGCTGGCGATTATCAGGCAGCTGAGCAGGCATGAATCCTGCGGCCCAGCTGGCGGTTATCAGGCAGCTGAGCAGGCATGAATCCTGCGGCCCAGCTGGCGATTATCAGGCAGCTGAGCAGGCATGAATCCTGCGGCCCAGCTGGCGATTATCAGGCAGCTGAGCAGGCATGAATCCTGCGGCCCAGCTGGCGATTATCAGGCAGCTGAGCAGGCATGAATCCTGCGGCCCAGCTGGCGATTATCAGGCAGCTGAGCAGGCATGAATCCTGCGGCCCAGCTGGCGATTATCAGGCAGCTGAGCAGGCATGAATCCTGCGGCCCAGCTGGCGGTTATCAGGCAGCTGAGCAGGCATGAATCCTGCGGCCCAGCTGGCGATTATCAGGCAGCTGAGCAGGCATGAATCCTGCGGCCCAGCTGGCGGTTATCAGGCAGCTGAGCAGGCATGAATCCTGCGGCCCAGCTGGCGATTATCAGGCAGCTGAGCAGGCATGAATCCTGCGGCCCAGCTGGCGATTATCAGGCAGCTGAGCAGGCATGAATCCTGCGGCCCAGCTGGCGATTATCAGGCAGCTGAGCAGGCGCTGATCCCGCACCTCAGCAGGCACTGATCACGTGCCTGTCATGCAGTGATCAGGTGACTGAGAGGCGCTGATCATGTGACTGCTCATGTGCTGATCAGGTAGCTCTCCTGCACGGATCATGTGCCTCAGCAGGCAAGAATCAAGCAGCTGAGCAGGCATGAATCCTGCGGCCCAGCTGGCGATTATCAGGCAGCTGAGCAGGCATGAATCCTGCGGCCCAGCTGGCGATTATCAGGCAGCTGAGCAGGCATGAATCCTGCGGCCCAGCTGGCGATTATCAGGCAGCTGAGCAGGCATGAATCCTGCGGCCCAGCTGGCGATTATCAGGCAGCTGAGCAGGCATGAATCCTGCGGCCCAGCTGGCGGTTATCAGGCAGCTGAGCAGGCATGAATCCTGCGGCCCAGCTGGCGATTATCAGGCAGCTGAGCAGGCATGAATCCTGCGGCCCAGCTGGCGATTATCAGGCAGCTGAGCAGGCATGAATCCTGCGGCCCAGCTGGCGGTTATCAGGCAGCTGAGCAGGCATGAATCCTGCGGCCCAGCTGGCGGTTATCAGGCAGCTGAGCAGGCATGAATCCTGCGGCCCAGCTGGCGGTTATCAGGCAGCTGAGCAGGCATGAATCCTGCGGCCCAGCTGGCGATTATCAGGCAGCTGAGCAGGCATGAATCCTGCGGCCCAGCTGGCGATTATCAGGCAGCTGAGCAGGCATGAATCCTGCGGCCCAGCTGGCGATTATCAGGCAGCTGAGCAGGCATGAATCCTGCGGCCCAGCTGGCGATTATCAGGCAGCTGAGCAGGCATGAATCCTGCGGCCCAGCTGGCGATTATCAGGCAGCTGAGCAGGCATGAATCCTGCGGCCCAGCTGGCGATTATCAGGCAGCTGAGCAGGCATGAATCCTGCGGCCCAGCTGGCGATTATCAGGCAGCTGAGCAGGCATGAATCCTGCGGCCCAGCTGGCGATTATCAGGCAGCTGAGCAGGCATGAATCCTGCGGCCCAGCTGGCGATTATCAGGCAGCTGAGCAGGCATGAATCCTGCGGCCCAGCTGGCGATTATCAGGCAGCTGAGCAGGCATGAATCCTGCGGCCCAGCTGGCGATTATCAGGCAGCTGAGCAGGCATGAATCCTGCGGCCCAGCTGGCGATTATCAGGCAGCTGAGCAGGCATGAATCCTGCGGCCCAGCTGGCGGTTATCAGGCAGCTGAGCAGGCATGAATCCTGCGGCCCAGCTGGCGGTTATCAGGCAGCTGAGCAGGCATGAATCCTGCGGCCCAGCTGGCGATTATCAGGCAGCTGAGCAGGCATGAATCCTGCGGCCCAGCTGGCGATTATCAGGCAGCTGAGCAGGCATGAATCCTGCGGCCCAGCTGGCGATTATCAGGCAGCTGAGCAGGCATGAATCCTGCGGCCCAGCTGGCGGTTATCAGGCAGCTGAGCAGGCATGAATCCTGCGGCCCAGCTGGCGGTTATCAGGCAGCTGAGCAGGCATGAATCCTGCGGCCCAGCTGGCGATTATCAGGCAGCTGAGCAGGCATGAATCCTGCGGCCCAGCTGGCGATTATCAGGCAGCTGAGCAGGCGCTGATCCCGCACCTCAGCAGGCACTGATCACGTGCCTGTCATGCAGTGATCAGGTGACTGAGAGGCGCTGATCATGTGACTGCTCATGTGCTGATCAGGCAGCTCTCCTGCATGGATCATGTGCCTCAGCAGGCAAGAATCAAGCAGCTGAGCAGGCATGAATCCTGCGGCCCAGCTGGCGATTATCAGGCAGCTGAGCAGGCATGAATCCTGCGGCCCAGCTGGCGATTATCAGGCAGCTGAGCAGGCATGAATCCTGCGGCCCAGCTGGCGATTATCAGGCAGCTGAGCAGGCATGAATCCTGCGGCCCAGCTGGCGATTATCAGGCAGCTGAGCAGGCATGAATCCTGCGGCCCAGCTGGCGATTATCAGGCAGCTGAGCAGGCATGAATCCTGCGGCCCAGCTGGCGGTTATCAGGCAGCTGAGCAGGCATGAATCCTGCGGCCCAGCTGGCGGTTATCAGGCAGCTGAGCAGGCATGAATCCTGCGGCCCAGCTGGCGGTTATCAGGCAGCTGAGCAGGCATGAATCCTGCGGCCCAGCTGGCGATTATCAGGCAGCTGAGCAGGCATGAATCCTGCGGCCCAGCTGGCGATTATCAGGCAGCTGAGCAGGCATGATCCCGCACCTCAGCAGGCACTGATCACGTGCCTGTCATGCAGTGATCAGGTGACTGAGAGGCGCTGATCATGTGACTGCTCATGTGCTGATCAGGTAGCTCTCCTGCACGGATCATGTGCCTCAGCAGGCAAGAATCAGGCAGCTGAGCAGGCATGAATCCTGCGGCCCAGCTGGCGATTATCAGGCAGCTGAGCAGGCATGAATCCTGCGGCCCAGCTGGCGATTATCAGGCAGCTGAGCAGGCATGAATCCTGCGGCCCAGCTGGCGATTATCAGGCAGCTGAGCAGGCATGAATCCTGCGGCCCAGCTGGCGATTATCAGGCAGCTGAGCAGGCATGAATCCTGCGGCCCAGCTGGCGGTTATCAGGCAGCTGAGCAGGCATGAATCCTGCGGCCCAGCTGGCGGTTATCAGGCAGCTGAGCAGGCATGAATCCTGCGGCCCAGCTGGCGATTATCAGGCAGCTGAGCAGGCATGAATCCTGCGGCCCAGCTGGCGGTTATCAGGCAGCTGAGCAGGCATGAATCCTGCGGCCCAGCTGGCGATTATCAGGCAGCTGAGCAGGCATGAATCCTGCGGCCCAGCTGGCGATTATCAGGCAGCTGAGCAGGCATGAATCCTGCGGCCCAGCTGGCGATTATCAGGCAGCTGAGCAGGCATGAATCCTGCGGCCCAGCTGGCGATTATCAGGCAGCTGAGCAGGCATGAATCCTGCGGCCCAGCTGGCGGTTATCAGGCAGCTGAGCAGGCATGAATCCTGCGGCCCAGCTGGCGATTATCAGGCAGCTGAGCAGGCATGAATCCTGCGGCCCAGCTGGCGATTATCAGGCAGCTGAGCAGGCATGAATCCTGCGGCCCAGCTGGCGATTATCAGGCAGCTGAGCAGGCATGAATCCTGCGGCCCAGCTGGCGATTATCAGGCAGCTGAGCAGGCATGAATCCTGCGGCCCAGCTGGCGATTATCAGGCAGCTGAGCAGGCATGAATCCTGCGGCCCAGCTGGCGATTATCAGGCAGCTGAGCAGGCATGAATCCTGCGGCCCAGCTGGCGGTTATCAGGCAGCTGAGCAGGCATGAATCCTGCGGCCCAGCTGGCGGTTATCAGGCAGCTGAGCAGGCATGAATCCTGCGGCCCAGCTGGCGGTTATCAGGCAGCTGAGCAGGCATGAATCCTGCGGCCCAGCTGGCGATTATCAGGCAGCTGAGCAGGCATGAATCCTGCGGCCCAGCTGGCGATTATCAGGCAGCTGAGCAGGCGCTGATCCCGCACCTCAGCAGGCACTGATCACGTGCCTGTCATGCAGTGATCAGGTGACTGAGAGGCGCTGATCATGTGACTGCTCATGTGCTGATCAGGTAGCTCTCCTGCACGGATCATGTGCCTCAGCAGGCAAGAATCAGCAGCTGAGCAGGCATGAATCCTGCGGCCCAGCTGGCGATTATCAGGCAGCTGAGCAGGCATGAATCCTGCGGCCCAGCTGGCGATTATCAGGCAGCTGAGCAGGCATGAATCCTGCGGCCCAGCTGGCGATTATCAGGCAGCTGAGCAGGCATGAATCCTGCGGCCCAGCTGGCGGTTATCAGGCAGCTGAGCAGGCATGAATCCTGCGGCCCAGCTGGCGATTATCAGGCAGCTGAGCAGGCATGAATCCTGCGGCCCAGCTGGCGGTTATCAGGCAGCTGAGCAGGCATGAATCCTGCGGCCCAGCTGGCGATTATCAGGCAGCTGAGCAGGCATGAATCCTGCGGCCCAGCTGGCGATTATCAGGCAGCTGAGCAGGCATGAATCCTGCGGCCCAGCTGGCGATTATCAGGCAGCTGAGCAGGCATGAATCCTGCACCCAGCAGGCACTGATCACGTGCCTGTCATGCAGTGATCAGGTGACTGAGAGGCGCTGATCATGTGACTGCTCATGTGCTGATCAGGCAGCTCTCCTGCACGGATCATGTGCCTCAGCAGGCAAGAATCAGGCAGCTGAGCAGGCATGAATCCTGCGGCCCAGCTGGCGATTATCAGGCAGCTGAGCAGGCATGAATCCTGCGGCCCAGCTGGCGATTATCAGGCAGCTGAGCAGGCATGAATCCTGCGGCCCAGCTGGCGATTATCAGGCAGCTGAGCAGGCATGAATCCTGCGGCCCAGCTGGCGGTTATCAGGCAGCTGAGCAGGCATGAATCCTGCGGCCCAGCTGGCGATTATCAGGCAGCTGAGCAGGCATGAATCCTGCGGCCCAGCTGGCGGTTATCAGGCAGCTGAGCAGGCATGAATCCTGCGGCCCAGCTGGCGATTATCAGGCAGCTGAGCAGGCATGAATCCTGCGGCCCAGCTGGCGATTATCAGGCAGCTGAGCAGGCATGAATCCTGCGGCCCAGCTGGCGATTATCAGGCAGCTGAGCAGGCATGAATCCTGCGGCCCAGCTGGCGGTTATCAGGCAGCTGAGCAGGCATGAATCCTGCGGCCCAGCTGGCGATTATCAGGCAGCTGAGCAGGCATGAATCCTGCGGCCCAGCTGGCGATTATCAGGCAGCTGAGCAGGCATGAATCCTGCGGCCCAGCTGGCGGTTATCAGGCAGCTGAGCAGGCATGAATCCTGCGGCCCAGCTGGCGGTTATCAGGCAGCTGAGCAGGCATGAATCCTGCGGCCCAGCTGGCGATTATCAGGCAGCTGAGCAGGCATGAATCCTGCGGCCCAGCTGGCGATTATCAGGCAGCTGAGCAGGCATGATCCCGCACCTCAGCAGGCACTGATCACGTGCCTGTCATGCAGTGATCAGGTGACTGAGAGGCGCTGATCATGTGACTGCTCATGTGCTGATCAGGTAGCTCTCCTGCACGGATCATGTGCCTCAGCAGGCAAGAATCAAGCAGCTGAGCAGGCATGAATCCTGCGGCCCAGCTGGCGATTATCAGGCAGCTGAGCAGGCATGAATCCTGCGGCCCAGCTGGCGATTATCAGGCAGCTGAGCAGGCATGAATCCTGCGGCCCAGCTGGCGATTATCAGGCAGCTGAGCAGGCATGAATCCTGCGGCCCAGCTGGCGATTATCAGGCAGCTGAGCAGGCATGAATCCTGCGGCCCAGCTGGCGGTTATCAGGCAGCTGAGCAGGCATGAATCCTGCGGCCCAGCTGGCGGTTATCAGGCAGCTGAGCAGGCATGAATCCTGCGGCCCAGCTGGCGGTTATCAGGCAGCTGAGCAGGCATGAATCCTGCGGCCCAGCTGGCGATTATCAGGCAGCTGAGCAGGCATGAATCCTGCGGCCCAGCTGGCGATTATCAGGCAGCTGAGCAGGCATGAATCCTGCGGCCCAGCTGGCGGTTATCAGGCAGCTGAGCAGGCATGAATCCTGCGGCCCAGCTGGCGGTTATCAGGCAGCTGAGCAGGCATGAATCCTGCGGCCCAGCTGGCGATTATCAGGCAGCTGAGCAGGCATGAATCCTGCGGCCCAGCTGGCGATTATCAGGCAGCTGAGCAGGCATGAATCCTGCGGCCCAGCTGGCGATTATCAGGCAGCTGAGCAGGCGCTGATCCCGCACCTCAGCAGGCACTGATCACGTGCCTGTCATGCAGTGATCAGGTGACTGAGAGGCGCTGATCATGTGACTGCTCATGTGCTGATCAGGTAGCTCTCCTGCACGGATCATGTGCCTCAGCAGGCAAGAATCAAGCAGCTGAGCAGGCATGAATCCTGCGGCCCAGCTGGCGATTATCAGGCAGCTGAGCAGGCATGAATCCTGCGGCCCAGCTGGCGATTATCAGGCAGCTGAGCAGGCATGAATCCTGCGGCCCAGCTGGCGATTATCAGGCAGCTGAGCAGGCATGAATCCTGCGGCCCAGCTGGCGATTATCAGGCAGCTGAGCAGGCATGAATCCTGCGGCCCAGCTGGCGATTATCAGGCAGCTGAGCAGGCATGAATCCTGCGGCCCAGCTGGCGGTTATCAGGCAGCTGAGCAGGCATGAATCCTGCGGCCCAGCTGGCGATTATCAGGCAGCTGAGCAGGCATGAATCCTGCGGCCCAGCTGGCGATTATCAGGCAGCTGAGCAGGCATGAATCCTGCGGCCCAGCTGGCGATTATCAGGCAGCTGAGCAGGCATGAATCCTGCGGCCCAGCTGGCGATTATCAGGCAGCTGAGCAGGCATGAATCCTGCGGCCCAGCTGGCGATTATCAGGCAGCTGAGCAGGCATGAATCCTGCGGCCCAGCTGGCGGTTATCAGGCAGCTGAGCAGGCATGAATCCTGCGGCCCAGCTGGCGGTTATCAGGCAGCTGAGCAGGCATGAATCCTGCGGCCCAGCTGGCGATTATCAGGCAGCTGAGCAGGCATGAATCCTGCGGCCCAGCTGGCGATTATCAGGCAGCTGAGCAGGCGCTGATCCCGCACCTCAGCAGGCACTGATCACGTGCCTGTCATGCAGTGATCAGGTGACTGAGAGGCGCTGATCATGTGACTGCTCATGTGCTGATCAGGTAGCTCTCCTGCACGGATCATGTGCCTCAGCAGGCAAGAATCAAGCAGCTGAGCAGGCATGAATCCTGCGGCCCAGCTGGCGATTATCAGGCAGCTGAGCAGGCATGAATCCTGCGGCCCAGCTGGCGATTATCAGGCAGCTGAGCAGGCATGAATCCTGCGGCCCAGCTGGCGATTATCAGGCAGCTGAGCAGGCATGAATCCTGCGGCCCAGCTGGCGGTTATCAGGCAGCTGAGCAGGCATGAATCCTGCGGCCCAGCTGGCGATTATCAGGCAGCTGAGCAGGCATGAATCCTGCGGCCCAGCTGGCGATTATCAGGCAGCTGAGCAGGCATGAATCCTGCGGCCCAGCTGGCGATTATCAGGCAGCTGAGCAGGCATGAATCCTGCGGCCCAGCTGGCGATTATCAGGCAGCTGAGCAGGCATGAATCCTGCGGCCCAGCTGGCGGTTATCAGGCAGCTGAGCAGGCATGAATCCTGCGGCCCAGCTGGCGATTATCAGGCAGCTGAGCAGGCATGAATCCTGCGGCCCAGCTGGCGATTATCAGGCAGCTGAGCAGGCATGAATCCTGCGGCCCAGCTGGCGATTATCAGGCAGCTGAGCAGGCATGAATCCTGCGGCCCAGCTGGCGATTATCAGGCAGCTGAGCAGGCATGAATCCTGCGGCCCAGCTGGCGGTTATCAGGCAGCTGAGCAGGCATGAATCCTGCGGCCCAGCTGGCGGTTATCAGGCAGCTGAGCAGGCATGAATCCTGCGGCCCAGCTGGCGATTATCAGGCAGCTGAGCAGGCATGAATCCTGCGGCCCAGCTGGCGATTATCAGGCAGCTGAGCAGGCGCTGATCCCGCACCTCAGCAGGCACTGATCACGTGCCTGTCATGCAGTGATCAGGTGACTGAGAGGCGCTGATCATGTGACTGCTCATGTGCTGATCAGGTAGCTCTCCTGCACGGATCATGTGCCTCAGCAGGCAAGAATCAGGCAGCTGAGCAGGCATGAATCCTGCGGCCCAGCTGGCGATTATCAGGCAGCTGAGCAGGCATGAATCCTGCGGCCCAGCTGGCGATTATCAGGCAGCTGAGCAGGCATGAATCCTGCGGCCCAGCTGGCGATTATCAGGCAGCTGAGCAGGCATGAATCCTGCGGCCCAGCTGGCGGTTATCAGGCAGCTGAGCAGGCATGAATCCTGCGGCCCAGCTGGCGATTATCAGGCAGCTGAGCAGGCATGAATCCTGCGGCCCAGCTGGCGGTTATCAGGCAGCTGAGCAGGCATGAATCCTGCGGCCCAGCTGGCGATTATCAGGCAGCTGAGCAGGCATGAATCCTGCGGCCCAGCTGGCGATTATCAGGCAGCTGAGCAGGCATGAATCCTGCGGCCCAGCTGGCGGTTATCAGGCAGCTGAGCAGGCATGAATCCTGCGGCCCAGCTGGCGGTTATCAGGCAGCTGAGCAGGCATGAATCCTGCGGCCCAGCTGGCGATTATCAGGCAGCTGAGCAGGCATGAATCCTGCGGCCCAGCTGGCGATTATCAGGCAGCTGAGCAGGCATGAATCCTGCGGCCCAGCTGGCGATTATCAGGCAGCTGAGCAGGCATGAATCCTGCGGCCCAGCTGGCGGTTATCAGGCAGCTGAGCAGGCATGAATCCTGCGGCCCAGCTGGCGATTATCAGGCAGCTGAGCAGGCATGAATCCTGCGGCCCAGCTGGCGGTTATCAGGCAGCTGAGCAGGCATGAATCCTGCGGCCCAGCTGGCGATTATCAGGCAGCTGAGCAGGCATGAATCCTGCGGCCCAGCTGGCGATTATCAGGCAGCTGAGCAGGCGCTGATCCCGCACCTCAGCAGGCACTGATCACGTGCCTGTCATGCAGTGATCAGGTGACTGAGAGGCGCTGATCATGTGACTGCTCATGTGCTGATCAGGTAGCTCTCCTGCACGGATCATGTGCCTCAGCAGGCAAGAATCAAGCAGCTGAGCAGGCATGAATCCTGCGGCCCAGCTGGCGATTATCAGGCAGCTGAGCAGGCATGAATCCTGCGGCCCAGCTGGCGATTATCAGGCAGCTGAGCAGGCATGAATCCTGCGGCCCAGCTGGCGATTATCAGGCAGCTGAGCAGGCATGAATCCTGCGGCCCAGCTGGCGGTTATCAGGCAGCTGAGCAGGCATGAATCCTGCGGCCCAGCTGGCGATTATCAGGCAGCTGAGCAGGCATGAATCCTGCGGCCCAGCTGGCGGTTATCAGGCAGCTGAGCAGGCATGAATCCTGCGGCCCAGCTGGCGATTATCAGGCAGCTGAGCAGGCATGAATCCTGCGGCCCAGCTGGCGATTATCAGGCAGCTGAGCAGGCATGAATCCTGCGGCCCAGCTGGCGATTATCAGGCAGCTGAGCAGGCATGAATCCTGCGGCCCAGCTGGCGATTATCAGGCAGCTGAGCAGGCATGAATCCTGCGGCCCAGCTGGCGATTATCAGGCAGCTGAGCAGGCATGAATCCTGCGGCCCAGCTGGCGATTATCAGGCAGCTGAGCAGGCATGAATCCTGCGGCCCAGCTGGCGATTATCAGGCAGCTGAGCAGGCATGAATCCTGCGGCCCAGCTGGCGGTTATCAGGCAGCTGAGCAGGCATGAATCCTGCGGCCCAGCTGGCGATTATCAGGCAGCTGAGCAGGCATGAATCCTGCGGCCCAGCTGGCGATTATCAGGCAGCTGAGCAGGCATGAATCCTGCGGCCCAGCTGGCGATTATCAGGCAGCTGAGCAGGCATGAATCCTGCGGCCCAGCTGGCGGTTATCAGGCAGCTGAGCAGGCATGAATCCTGCGGCCCAGCTGGCGATTATCAGGCAGCTGAGCAGGCATGAATCCTGCGGCCCAGCTGGCGATTATCAGGCAGCTGAGCAGGCATGAATCCTGCGGCCCAGCTGGCGGTTATCAGGCAGCTGAGCAGGCATGAATCCTGCGGCCCAGCTGGCGGTTATCAGGCAGCTGAGCAGGCATGAATCCTGCGGCCCAGCTGGCGATTATCAGGCAGCTGAGCAGGCATGAATCCTGCGGCCCAGCTGGCGATTATCAGGCAGCTGAGCAGGCATGAATCCTGCGGCCCAGCTGGCGATTATCAGGCAGCTGAGCAGGCATGAATCCTGCGGCCCAGCTGGCGATTATCAGGCAGCTGAGCAGGCATGAATCCTGCGGCCCAGCTGGCGATTATCAGGCAGCTGAGCAGGCATGAATCCTGCGGCCCAGCTGGCGGTTATCAGGCAGCTGAGCAGGCATGAATCCTGCGGCCCAGCTGGCGGTTATCAGGCAGCTGAGCAGGCATGAATCCTGCGGCCCAGCTGGCGGTTATCAGGCAGCTGAGCAGGCATGAATCCTGCGGCCCAGCTGGCGATTATCAGGCAGCTGAGCAGGCATGAATCCTGCGGCCCAGCTGGCGATTATCAGGCAGCTGAGCAGGCGCTGATCCCGCACCTCAGCAGGCACTGATCACGTGCCTGTCATGCAGTGATCAGGTGACTGAGAGGCGCTGATCATGTGACTGCTCATGTGCTGATCAGGTAGCTCTCCTGCACGGATCATGTGCCTCAGCAGGCAAGAATCAAGCAGCTGAGCAGGCATGAATCCTGCGGCCCAGCTGGCGATTATCAGGCAGCTGAGCAGGCATGAATCCTGCGGCCCAGCTGGCGATTATCAGGCAGCTGAGCAGGCATGAATCCTGCGGCCCAGCTGGCGATTATCAGGCAGCTGAGCAGGCATGAATCCTGCGGCCCAGCTGGCGATTATCAGGCAGCTGAGCAGGCATGAATCCTGCGGCCCAGCTGGCGATTATCAGGCAGCTGAGCAGGCATGAATCCTGCGGCCCAGCTGGCGATTATCAGGCAGCTGAGCAGGCATGAATCCTGCGGCCCAGCTGGCGATTATCAGGCAGCTGAGCAGGCATGAATCCTGCGGCCCAGCTGGCGATTATCAGGCAGCTGAGCAGGCATGAATCCTGCGGCCCAGCTGGCGATTATCAGGCAGCTGAGCAGGCATGAATCCTGCGGCCCAGCTGGCGATTATCAGGCAGCTGAGCAGGCATGAATCCTGCGGCCCAGCTGGCGATTATCAGGCAGCTGAGCAGGCATGAATCCTGCGGCCCAGCTGGCGATTATCAGGCAGCTGAGCAGGCATGAATCCTGCGGCCCAGCTGGCGATTATCAGGCAGCTGAGCAGGCATGAATCCTGCGGCCCAGCTGGCGGTTATCAGGCAGCTGAGCAGGCATGAATCCTGCGGCCCAGCTGGCGGTTATCAGGCAGCTGAGCAGGCATGAATCCTGCGGCCCAGCTGGCGGTTATCAGGCAGCTGAGCAGGCATGAATCCTGCGGCCCAGCTGGCGATTATCAGGCAGCTGAGCAGGCATGAATCCTGCGGCCCAGCTGGCGATTATCAGGCAGCTGAGCAGGCGCTGATCCCGCACCTCAGCAGGCACTGATCACGTGCCTGTCATGCAGTGATCAGGTGACTGAGAGGCGCTGATCATGTGACTGCTCATGTGCTGATCAGGTAGCTCTCCTGCACGGATCATGTGCCTCAGCAGGCAAGAATCAAGCAGCTGAGCAGGCATGAATCCTGCGGCCCAGCTGGCGATTATCAGGCAGCTGAGCAGGCATGAATCCTGCGGCCCAGCTGGCGATTATCAGGCAGCTGAGCAGGCATGAATCCTGCGGCCCAGCTGGCGATTATCAGGCAGCTGAGCAGGCATGAATCCTGCGGCCCAGCTGGCGATTATCAGGCAGCTGAGCAGGCATGAATCCTGCGGCCCAGCTGGCGATTATCAGGCAGCTGAGCAGGCATGAATCCTGCGGCCCAGCTGGCGATTATCAGGCAGCTGAGCAGGCATGAATCCTGCGGCCCAGCTGGCGATTATCAGGCAGCTGAGCAGGCATGAATCCTGCGGCCCAGCTGGCGATTATCAGGCAGCTGAGCAGGCATGAATCCTGCGGCCCAGCTGGCGGTTATCAGGCAGCTGAGCAGGCATGAATCCTGCGGCCCAGCTGGCGGTTATCAGGCAGCTGAGCAGGCATGAATCCTGCGGCCCAGCTGGCGATTATCAGGCAGCTGAGCAGGCATGAATCCTGCGGCCCAGCTGGCGATTATCAGGCAGCTGAGCAGGCATGAATCCTGCGGCCCAGCTGGCGATTATCAGGCAGCTGAGCAGGCATGAATCCTGCGGCCCAGCTGGCGGTTATCAGGCAGCTGAGCAGGCATGAATCCTGCGGCCCAGCTGGCGATTATCAGGCAGCTGAGCAGGCATGAATCCTGCGGCCCAGCTGGCGATTATCAGGCAGCTGAGCAGGCATGAATCCTGCGGCCCAGCTGGCGATTATCAGGCAGCTGAGCAGGCATGAATCCTGCGGCCCAGCTGGCGATTATCAGGCAGCTGAGCAGGCATGAATCCTGCGGCCCAGCTGGCGGTTATCAGGCAGCTGAGCAGGCATGAATCCTGCGGCCCAGCTGGCGATTATCAGGCAGCTGAGCAGGCATGAATCCTGCGGCCCAGCTGGCGATTATCAGGCAGCTGAGCAGGCATGAATCCTGCGGCCCAGCTGGCGGTTATCAGGCAGCTGAGCAGGCATGAATCCTGCGGCCCAGCTGGCGGTTATCAGGCAGCTGAGCAGGCATGAATCCTGCGGCCCAGCTGGCGATTATCAGGCAGCTGAGCAGGCATGAATCCTGCGGCCCAGCTGGCGATTATCAGGCAGCTGAGCAGGCATGAATCCTGCGGCCCAGCTGGCGATTATCAGGCAGCTGAGCAGGCATGATCCTGCACCCAGCAGGCACTGATCACGTGCCTGTCATGCAGTGATCAGGTGACTGAGAGGCGCTGATCATGTGACTGCTCATGTGCTGATCAGGCAGCTCTCCTGCACGGATCATGTGCCTCAGCAGGCAAGAATCAGGCAGCTGAGCAGGCATGAATCCTGCGGCCCAGCTGGCGATTATCAGGCAGCTGAGCAGGCATGAATCCTGCGGCCCAGCTGGCGATTATCAGGCAGCTGAGCAGGCATGAATCCTGCGGCCCAGCTGGCGATTATCAGGCAGCTGAGCAGGCATGAATCCTGCGGCCCAGCTGGCGATTATCAGGCAGCTGAGCAGGCATGAATCCTGCGGCCCAGCTGGCGATTATCAGGCAGCTGAGCAGGCATGAATCCTGCGGCCCAGCTGGCGGTTATCAGGCAGCTGAGCAGGCATGAATCCTGCGGCCCAGCTGGCGATTATCAGGCAGCTGAGCAGGCATGAATCCTGCGGCCCAGCTGGCGATTATCAGGCAGCTGAGCAGGCATGAATCCTGCGGCCCAGCTGGCGGTTATCAGGCAGCTGAGCAGGCATGAATCCTGCGGCCCAGCTGGCGATTATCAGGCAGCTGAGCAGGCATGAATCCTGCGGCCCAGCTGGCGGTTATCAGGCAGCTGAGCAGGCATGAATCCTGCGGCCCAGCTGGCGATTATCAGGCAGCTGAGCAGGCATGAATCCTGCGGCCCAGCTGGCGATTATCAGGCAGCTGAGCAGGCATGAATCCTGCGGCCCAGCTGGCGGTTATCAGGCAGCTGAGCAGGCATGAATCCTGCGGCCCAGCTGGCGGTTATCAGGCAGCTGAGCAGGCATGAATCCTGCGGCCCAGCTGGCGGTTATCAGGCAGCTGAGCAGGCATGAATCCTGCGGCCCAGCTGGCGATTATCAGGCAGCTGAGCAGGCATGAATCCTGCGGCCCAGCTGGCGATTATCAGGCAGCTGAGCAGGCGCTGATCCCGCACCTCAGCAGGCACTGATCACGTGCCTGTCATGCAGTGATCAGGTGACTGAGAGGCGCTGATCATGTGACTGCTCATGTGCTGATCAGGTAGCTCTCCTGCACGGATCATGTGCCTCAGCAGGCAAGAATCAAGCAGCTGAGCAGGCATGAATCCTGCGGCCCAGCTGGCGATTATCAGGCAGCTGAGCAGGCATGAATCCTGCGGCCCAGCTGGCGATTATCAGGCAGCTGAGCAGGCATGAATCCTGCGGCCCAGCTGGCGATTATCAGGCAGCTGAGCAGGCATGAATCCTGCGGCCCAGCTGGCGATTATCAGGCAGCTGAGCAGGCATGAATCCTGCGGCCCAGCTGGCGATTATCAGGCAGCTGAGCAGGCATGAATCCTGCGGCCCAGCTGGCGGTTATCAGGCAGCTGAGCAGGCATGAATCCTGCGGCCCAGCTGGCGATTATCAGGCAGCTGAGCAGGCATGAATCCTGCGGCCCAGCTGGCGATTATCAGGCAGCTGAGCAGGCATGAATCCTGCGGCCCAGCTGGCGGTTATCAGGCAGCTGAGCAGGCATGAATCCTGCGGCCCAGCTGGCGGTTATCAGGCAGCTGAGCAGGCATGAATCCTGCGGCCCAGCTGGCGATTATCAGGCAGCTGAGCAGGCATGAATCCTGCGGCCCAGCTGGCGATTATCAGGCAGCTGAGCAGGCATGAATCCTGCGGCCCAGCTGGCGGTTATCAGGCAGCTGAGCAGGCATGAATCCTGCGGCCCAGCTGGCGGTTATCAGGCAGCTGAGCAGGCATGAATCCTGCGGCCCAGCTGGCGGTTATCAGGCAGCTGAGCAGGCATGAATCCTGCGGCCCAGCTGGCGATTATCAGGCAGCTGAGCAGGCATGAATCCTGCGGCCCAGCTGGCGATTATCAGGCAGCTGAGCAGGCATGAATCCTGCGGCCCAGCTGGCGATTATCAGGCAGCTGAGCAGGCATGAATCCTGCGGCCCAGCTGGCGATTATCAGGCAGCTGAGCAGGCATGAATCCTGCGGCCCAGCTGGCGATTATCAGGCAGCTGAGCAGGCATGAATCCTGCGGCCCAGCTGGCGATTATCAGGCAGCTGAGCAGGCATGAATCCTGCGGCCCAGCTGGCGATTATCAGGCAGCTGAGCAGGCATGAATCCTGCGGCCCAGCTGGCGATTATCAGGCAGCTGAGCAGGCATGAATCCTGCGGCCCAGCTGGCGATTATCAGGCAGCTGAGCAGGCATGAATCCTGCGGCCCAGCTGGCGATTATCAGGCAGCTGAGCAGGCATGAATCCTGCGGCCCAGCTGGCGATTATCAGGCAGCTGAGCAGGCATGAATCCTGCGGCCCAGCTGGCGATTATCAGGCAGCTGAGCAGGCATGAATCCTGCGGCCCAGCTGGCGATTATCAGGCAGCTGAGCAGGCATGAATCCTGCGGCCCAGCTGGCGATTATCAGGCAGCTGAGCAGGCATGAATCCTGCGGCCCAGCTGGCGATTATCAGGCAGCTGAGCAGGCATGAATCCTGCGGCCCAGCTGGCGATTATCAGGCAGCTGAGCAGGCATGAATCCTGCGGCCCAGCTGGCGATTATCAGGCAGCTGAGCAGGCATGAATCCTGCGGCCCAGCTGGCGATTATCAGGCAGCTGAGCAGGCATGAATCCTGCGGCCCAGCTGGCGATTATCAGGCAGCTGAGCAGGCATGAATCCTGCGGCCCAGCTGGCGGTTATCAGGCAGCTGAGCAGGCATGAATCCTGCGGCCCAGCTGGCGGTTATCAGGCAGCTGAGCAGGCATGAATCCTGCGGCCCAGCTGGCGATTATCAGGCAGCTGAGCAGGCATGAATCCTGCGGCCCAGCTGGCGGTTATCAGGCAGCTGAGCAGGCATGAATCCTGCGGCCCAGCTGGCGATTATCAGGCAGCTGAGCAGGCATGAATCCTGCGGCCCAGCTGGCGATTATCAGGCAGCTGAGCAGGCATGAATCCTGCGGCCCAGCTGGCGATTATCAGGCAGCTGAGCAGGCATGAATCCTGCGGCCCAGCTGGCGATTATCAGGCAGCTGAGCAGGCATGAATCCTGCGGCCCAGCTGGCGGTTATCAGGCAGCTGAGCAGGCATGAATCCTGCGGCCCAGCTGGCGGTTATCAGGCAGCTGAGCAGGCATGAATCCTGCGGCCCAGCTGGCGGTTATCAGGCAGCTGAGCAGGCATGAATCCTGCGGCCCAGCTGGCGATTATCAGGCAGCTGAGCAGGCATGAATCCTGCGGCCCAGCTGGCGATTATCAGGCAGCTGAGCAGGCGCTGATCCCGCACCTCAGCAGGCACTGATCACGTGCCTGTCATGCAGTGATCAGGTGACTGAGAGGCGCTGATCATGTGACTGCTCATGTGCTGATCAGGTAGCTCTCCTGCACGGATCATGTGCCCCAGCAGGCAAGAATCAGGCAGCTGAGCAGGCATGAATCCTGCGGCCCAGCTGGCGATTATCAGGCAGCTGAGCAGGCATGAATCCTGCGGCCCAGCTGGCGATTATCAGGCAGCTGAGCAGGCATGAATCCTGCGGCCCAGCTGGCGATTATCAGGCAGCTGAGCAGGCATGAATCCTGCGGCCCAGCTGGCGATTATCAGGCAGCTGAGCAGGCATGAATCCTGCGGCCCAGCTGGCGTTATCAGGCAGCTGAGCAGGCATGAATCCTGCGGCCCAGCTGGCGATTATCAGGCAGCTGAGCAGGCATGAATCCTGCGGCCCAGCTGGCGATTATCAGGCAGCTGAGCAGGCATGAATCCTGCGGCCCAGCTGGCGATTATCAGGCAGCTGAGCAGGCATGAATCCTGCGGCCCAGCTGGCGATTATCAGGCAGCTGAGCAGGCATGAATCCTGCGGCCCAGCTGGCGGTTATCAGGCAGCTGAGCAGGCATGAATCCTGCGGCCCAGCTGGCGGTTATCAGGCAGCTGAGCAGGCATGAATCCTGCGGCCCAGCTGGCGATTATCAGGCAGCTGAGCAGGCATGAATCCTGCGGCCCAGCTGGCGATTATCAGGCAGCTGAGCAGGCGCTGATCCCGCACCTCAGCAGGCACTGATCACGTGCCTGTCATGCAGTGATCAGGTGACTGAGAGGCGCTGATCATGTGACTGCTCATGTGCTGATCAGGTAGCTCTCCTGCACGGATCATGTGCCTCAGCAGGCAAGAATCAAGCAGCTGAGCAGGCATGAATCCTGCGGCCCAGCTGGCGATTATCAGGCAGCTGAGCAGGCATGAATCCTGCGGCCCAGCTGGCGATTATCAGGCAGCTGAGCAGGCATGAATCCTGCGGCCCAGCTGGCGATTATCAGGCAGCTGAGCAGGCATGAATCCTGCGGCCCAGCTGGCGATTATCAGGCAGCTGAGCAGGCATGAATCCTGCGGCCCAGCTGGCGGTTATCAGGCAGCTGAGCAGGCATGAATCCTGCGGCCCAGCTGGCGATTATCAGGCAGCTGAGCAGGCATGAATCCTGCGGCCCAGCTGGCGGTTATCAGGCAGCTGAGCAGGCATGAATCCTGCGGCCCAGCTGGCGATTATCAGGCAGCTGAGCAGGCATGAATCCTGCGGCCCAGCTGGCGATTATCAGGCAGCTGAGCAGGCATGAATCCTGCGGCCCAGCTGGCGATTATCAGGCAGCTGAGCAGGCATGAATCCTGCGGCCCAGCTGGCGATTATCAGGCAGCTGAGCAGGCATGAATCCTGCGGCCCAGCTGGCGATTATCAGGCTGCTGATGCAGGCATCAGGTCCTGCGGCGCTGCTGGCTGGTATCAGGCAGCTGAGCAGGCATGAATCCTGCGGCCCAGCTGGCGATTATCAGGCAGCTGAGCAGGCATGAATCCTGCGGCCCAGCTGGCGATTATCAGGCAGCTGAGCAGGCATGAATCCTGCGGCCCAGCTGGCGATTATCAGGCAGCTGAGCAGGCATGATCCCGCACCTCAGCAGGCACTGATCACGTGCCTGTCATGCAGTGATCAGGTGACTGAGAGGCGCTGATCATGTGACTGCTCATGTGCTGATCAGGTAGCTCTCCTGCACGGATCATGTGCCTCAGCAGGCAAGAATCAAGCAGCTGAGCAGGCATGAATCCTGCGGCCCAGCTGGCGATTATCAGGCAGCTGAGCAGGCATGAATCCTGCGGCCCAGCTGGCGATTATCAGGCAGCTGAGCAGGCATGAATCCTGCGGCCCAGCTGGCGATTATCAGGCAGCTGAGCAGGCATGAATCCTGCGGCCCAGCTGGCGATTATCAGGCAGCTGAGCAGGCATGAATCCTGCGGCCCAGCTGGCGATTATCAGGCAGCTGAGCAGGCATGAATCCTGCGGCCCAGCTGGCGATTATCAGGCAGCTGAGCAGGCATGAATCCTGCGGCCCAGCTGGCGATTATCAGGCAGCTGAGCAGGCATGAATCCTGCGGCCCAGCTGGCGATTATCAGGCAGCTGAGCAGGCATGAATCCTGCGGCCCAGCTGGCGGTTATCAGGCAGCTGAGCAGGCATGAATCCTGCGGCCCAGCTGGCGGTTATCAGGCAGCTGAGCAGGCATGAATCCTGCGGCCCAGCTGGCGATTATCAGGCAGCTGAGCAGGCATGAATCCTGCGGCCCAGCTGGCGATTATCAGGCAGCTGAGCAGGCATGAATCCTGCGGCCCAGCTGGCGATTATCAGGCAGCTGAGCAGGCATGAATCCTGCGGCCCAGCTGGCGGTTATCAGGCAGCTGAGCAGGCATGAATCCTGCGGCCCAGCTGGCGGTTATCAGGCAGCTGAGCAGGCATGAATCCTGCGGCCCAGCTGGCGATTATCAGGCAGCTGAGCAGGCATGAATCCTGCGGCCCAGCTGGCGATTATCAGGCAGCTGAGCAGGCATGAATCCTGCGGCCCAGCTGGCGATTATCAGGCAGCTGAGCAGGCATGAATCCTGCGGCCCAGCTGGCGATTATCAGGCAGCTGAGCAGGCATGAATCCTGCGGCCCAGCTGGCGGTTATCAGGCAGCTGAGCAGGCATGAATCCTGCGGCCCAGCTGGCGGTTATCAGGCAGCTGAGCAGGCATGAATCCTGCGGCCCAGCTGGCGATTATCAGGCAGCTGAGCAGGCATGAATCCTGCGGCCCAGCTGGCGATTATCAGGCAGCTGAGCAGGCATGAATCCTGCGGCCCAGCTGGCGATTATCAGGCAGCTGAGCAGGCATGAATCCTGCGGCCCTGATCACGTGCCTGTCAGGCAGCTGATCAGGCACTGAATCGCTGATCATGTGACTGCTCATGTGCTGATCAGGCAGCTGAGCAGCATGAATCCTGCGGCCCAGCTGGCAAGAATCAGGCAGCTGAGCAGGCATGAATCCTGCGGCCCAGCTGGCGATTATCAGGCAGCTGAGCAGGCATGAATCCTGCGGCCCAGCTGGCGATTATCAGGCAGCTGAGCAGGCATGAATCCTGCGGCCCAGCTGGCGATTATCAGGCAGCTGAGCAGGCATGAATCCTGCGGCCCAGCTGGCGATTATCAGGCAGCTGAGCAGGCATGAATCCTGCGGCCCAGCTGGCGGTTATCAGGCAGCTGAGCAGGCATGAATCCTGCGGCCCAGCTGGCGATTATCAGGCAGCTGAGCAGGCATGAATCCTGCGGCCCAGCTGGCGATTATCAGGCAGCTGAGCAGGCATGAATCCTGCGGCCCAGCTGGCGATTATCAGGCAGCTGAGCAGGCATGAATCCTGCGGCCCAGCTGGCGATTATCAGGCAGCTGAGCAGGCATGAATCCTGCGGCCCAGCTGGCGATTATCAGGCAGCTGAGCAGGCATGAATCCTGCGGCCCAGCTGGCGATTATCAGGCAGCTGAGCAGGCATGAATCCTGCGGCCCAGCTGGCGATTATCAGGCAGCTGAGCAGGCATGAATCCTGCGGCCCAGCTGGCGATTATCAGGCAGCTGAGCAGGCATGAATCCTGCGGCCCAGCTGGCGATTATCAGGCAGCTGAGCAGGCATGAATCCTGCGGCCCAGCTGGCGGTTATCAGGCAGCTGAGCAGGCATGAATCCTGCGGCCCAGCTGGCGATTATCAGGCAGCTGAGCAGGCATGAATCCTGCGGCCCAGCTGGCGATTATCAGGCAGCTGAGCAGGCATGAATCCTGCGGCCCAGCTGGCGATTATCAGGCAGCTGAGCAGGCATGAATCCTGCGGCCCAGCTGGCGATTATCAGGCAGCTGAGCAGGCATGAATCCTGCGGCCCAGCTGGCGATTATCAGGCAGCTGAGCAGGCATGAATCCTGCGGCCCAGCTGGCGATTATCAGGCAGCTGAGCAGGCATGAATCCTGCGGCCCAGCTGGCGATTATCAGGCAGCTGAGCAGGCATGAATCCTGCGGCCCAGCTGGCGATTATCAGGCAGCTGAGCAGGCATGAATCCTGCGGCCCAGCTGGCGGTTATCAGGCAGCTGAGCAGGCATGAATCCTGCGGCCCAGCTGGCGGTTATCAGGCAGCTGAGCAGGCATGAATCCTGCGGCCCAGCTGGCGGTTATCAGGCAGCTGAGCAGGCATGAATCCTGCGGCCCAGCTGGCGATTATCAGGCAGCTGAGCAGGCATGAATCCTGCGGCCCAGCTGGCGATTATCAGGCAGCTGAGCAGGCATGAATCCTGCGGCCCAGCTGGCGGTTATCAGGCAGCTGAGCAGGCATGAATCCTGCGGCCCAGCTGGCGGTTATCAGGCAGCTGAGCAGGCATGAATCCTGCGGCCCAGCTGGCGGTTATCAGGCAGCTGAGCAGGCATGAATCCTGCGGCCCAGCTGGCGATTATCAGGCAGCTGAGCAGGCATGAATCCTGCGGCCCAGCTGGCGATTATCAGGCAGCTGAGCAGGCGCTGATCCCGCACCTCAGCAGGCACTGATCACGTGCCTGTCATGCAGTGATCAGGTGACTGAGAGGCGCTGATCATGTGACTGCTCATGTGCTGATCAGGTAGCTCTCCTGCACGGATCATGTGCCTCAGCAGGCAAGAATCAAGCAGCTGAGCAGGCATGAATCCTGCGGCCCAGCTGGCGATTATCAGGCAGCTGAGCAGGCATGAATCCTGCGGCCCAGCTGGCGATTATCAGGCAGCTGAGCAGGCATGAATCCTGCGGCCCAGCTGGCGATTATCAGGCAGCTGAGCAGGCATGAATCCTGCGGCCCAGCTGGCGGTTATCAGGCAGCTGAGCAGGCATGAATCCTGCGGCCCAGCTGGCGATTATCAGGCAGCTGAGCAGGCATGAATCCTGCGGCCCAGCTGGCGGTTATCAGGCAGCTGAGCAGGCATGAATCCTGCGGCCCAGCTGGCGATTATCAGGCAGCTGAGCAGGCATGAATCCTGCGGCCCAGCTGGCGATTATCAGGCAGCTGAGCAGGCATGAATCCTGCGGCCCAGCTGGCGATTATCAGGCAGCTGAGCAGGCATGAATCCTGCGGCCCAGCTGGCGATTATCAGGCAGCTGAGCAGGCATGAATCCTGCGGCCCAGCTGGCGATTATCAGGCAGCTGAGCAGGCATGAATCCTGCGGCCCAGCTGGCGATTATCAGGCAGCTGAGCAGGCATGAATCCTGCGGCCCAGCTGGCGGTTATCAGGCAGCTGAGCAGGCATGAATCCTGCGGCCCAGCTGGCGGTTATCAGGCAGCTGAGCAGGCATGAATCCTGCGGCCCAGCTGGCGATTATCAGGCAGCTGAGCAGGCATGAATCCTGCGGCCCAGCTGGCGATTATCAGGCAGCTGAGCAGGCATGAATCCTGCGGCCCAGCTGGCGATTATCAGGCAGCTGAGCAGGCATGATCCACCTCAGCAGGCACTGATCACGTGCCTGTCATGCAGTGATCAGGTGACTGAGAGGCGCTGATCATGTGACTGCTCATGTGCTGATCAGGTAGCTCTCCTGCACGGATCATGTGCCTCAGCAGGCAAGAATCAAGCAGCTGAGCAGGCATGAATCCTGCGGCCCAGCTGGCGATTATCAGGCAGCTGAGCAGGCATGAATCCTGCGGCCCAGCTGGCGATTATCAGGCAGCTGAGCAGGCATGAATCCTGCGGCCCAGCTGGCGGTATCAGGCTGCTGCAGCAGGCATGAAGGCGCTGATCAGCTGGTGCTATCAGGCAGCTGAGCAGGCATGAATCCTGCGGCCCAGCTGGCGATTATCAGGCAGCTGAGCAGGCATGAATCCTGCGGCCCAGCTGGCGATTATCAGGCAGCTGAGCAGGCATGAATCCTGCGGCCCAGCTGGCGATTATCAGGCAGCTGAGCAGGCATGAATCCTGCGGCCCAGCTGGCGATTATCAGGCAGCTGAGCAGGCATGAATCCTGCGGCCCAGCTGGCGATTATCAGGCAGCTGAGCAGGCATGAATCCTGCGGCCCAGCTGGCGATTATCAGGCAGCTGAGCAGGCATGAATCCTGCGGCCCAGCTGGCGATTATCAGGCAGCTGAGCAGGCATGAATCCTGCGGCCCAGCTGGCGGTTATCAGGCAGCTGAGCAGGCATGAATCCTGCGGCCCAGCTGGCGATTATCAGGCAGCTGAGCAGGCATGAATCCTGCGGCCCAGCTGGCGATTATCAGGCAGCTGAGCAGGCATGAATCCTGCGGCCCAGCTGGCGATTATCAGGCAGCTGAGCAGGCATGAATCCTGCGGCCCAGCTGGCGGTTATCAGGCAGCTGAGCAGGCATGAATCCTGCGGCCCAGCTGGCGGTTATCAGGCAGCTGAGCAGGCATGAATCCTGCGGCCCAGCTGGCGATTATCAGGCAGCTGAGCAGGCATGAATCCTGCGGCCCAGCTGGCGATTATCAGGCAGCTGAGCAGGCATGAATCCTGCGGCCCAGCTGGCGATTATCAGGCAGCTGAGCAGGCATGAATCCTGCGGCCCAGCTGGCGATTATCAGGCAGCTGAGCAGGCATGAATCCTGCGGCCCAGCTGGCGATTATCAGGCAGCTGAGCAGGCATGAATCCTGCGGCCCAGCTGGCGATTATCAGGCAGCTGAGCAGGCATGAATCCTGCGGCCCAGCTGGCGGTTATCAGGCAGCTGAGCAGGCATGAATCCTGCGGCCCAGCTGGCGATTATCAGGCAGCTGAGCAGGCATGAATCCTGCGGCCCAGCTGGCGATTATCAGGCAGCTGAGCAGGCATGAATCCTGCGGCCCAGCTGGCGGTTATCAGGCAGCTGAGCAGGCATGAATCCTGCGGCCCAGCTGGCGATTATCAGGCAGCTGAGCAGGCATGAATCCTGCGGCCCAGCTGGCGGTTATCAGGCAGCTGAGCAGGCATGAATCCTGCGGCCCAGCTGGCGATTATCAGGCAGCTGAGCAGGCATGAATCCTGCGGCCCAGCTGGCGATTATCAGGCAGCTGAGCAGGCGCTCCCGCACCTCAGCAGGCACTGATCACGTGCCTGTCATGCAGTGATCAGGTGACTGAGAGGCGCTGATCATGTGACTGCTCATGTGCTGATCAGGCAGCTCTCCTGCACGGATCATGTGCCTCAGCAGGCAAGAATCAGGCAGCTGAGCAGGCATGAATCCTGCGGCCCAGCTGGCGATTATCAGGCAGCTGAGCAGGCATGAATCCTGCGGCCCAGCTGGCGATTATCAGGCAGCTGAGCAGGCATGAATCCTGCGGCCCAGCTGGCGATTATCAGGCAGCTGAGCAGGCATGAATCCTGCGGCCCAGCTGGCGGTTATCAGGCAGCTGAGCAGGCATGAATCCTGCGGCCCAGCTGGCGGTTATCAGGCAGCTGAGCAGGCATGAATCCTGCGGCCCAGCTGGCGGTTATCAGGCAGCTGAGCAGGCATGAATCCTGCGGCCCAGCTGGCGATTATCAGGCAGCTGAGCAGGCATGAATCCTGCGGCCCAGCTGGCGATTATCAGGCAGCTGAGCAGGCATGAATCCTGCGGCCCAGCTGGCGATTATCAGGCAGCTGAGCAGGCATGAATCCTGCGGCCCAGCTGGCGATTATCAGGCAGCTGAGCAGGCATGAATCCTGCGGCCCAGCTGGCGATTATCAGGCAGCTGAGCAGGCATGAATCCTGCGGCCCAGCTGGCGATTATCAGGCAGCTGAGCAGGCATGAATCCTGCGGCCCAGCTGGCGGTTATCAGGCAGCTGAGCAGGCATGAATCCTGCGGCCCAGCTGGCGATTATCAGGCAGCTGAGCAGGCATGAATCCTGCGGCCCAGCTGGCGGTTATCAGGCAGCTGAGCAGGCATGAATCCTGCGGCCCAGCTGGCGATTATCAGGCAGCTGAGCAGGCATGAATCCTGCGGCCCAGCTGGCGATTATCAGGCAGCTGAGCAGGCATGAATCCTGCGGCCCAGCTGGCACTGATCAGTGCCTGTCATGCAGTGATCAGGCACTGAGAGGCGCTGATCATGTGACTGCTCATGTGCTGATCAGGCAGCTGAGCAGGCATGAATCCTGCGGCCCAGCTGGCAAGAATCAGGCAGCTGAGCAGGCATGAATCCTGCGGCCCAGCTGGCGATTATCAGGCAGCTGAGCAGGCATGAATCCTGCGGCCCAGCTGGCGATTATCAGGCAGCTGAGCAGGCATGAATCCTGCGGCCCAGCTGGCGATTATCAGGCAGCTGAGCAGGCATGAATCCTGCGGCCCAGCTGGCGATTATCAGGCAGCTGAGCAGGCATGAATCCTGCGGCCCAGCTGGCGATTATCAGGCAGCTGAGCAGGCATGAATCCTGCGGCCCAGCTGGCGATTATCAGGCAGCTGAGCAGGCATGAATCCTGCGGCCCAGCTGGCGGTTATCAGGCAGCTGAGCAGGCATGAATCCTGCGGCCCAGCTGGCGGTTATCAGGCAGCTGAGCAGGCATGAATCCTGCGGCCCAGCTGGCGGTTATCAGGCAGCTGAGCAGGCATGAATCCTGCGGCCCAGCTGGCGATTATCAGGCAGCTGAGCAGGCATGAATCCTGCGGCCCAGCTGGCGATTATCAGGCAGCTGAGCAGGCGCTGATCCCGCACCTCAGCAGGCACTGATCACGTGCCTGTCATGCAGTGATCAGGTGACTGAGAGGCGCTGATCATGTGACTGCTCATGTGCTGATCAGGTAGCTCTCCTGCACGGATCATGTGCCTCAGCAGGCAAGAATCAAGCAGCTGAGCAGGCATGAATCCTGCGGCCCAGCTGGCGATTATCAGGCAGCTGAGCAGGCATGAATCCTGCGGCCCAGCTGGCGATTATCAGGCAGCTGAGCAGGCATGAATCCTGCGGCCCAGCTGGCGATTATCAGGCAGCTGAGCAGGCATGAATCCTGCGGCCCAGCTGGCGGTTATCAGGCAGCTGAGCAGGCATGAATCCTGCGGCCCAGCTGGCGATTATCAGGCAGCTGAGCAGGCATGAATCCTGCGGCCCAGCTGGCGGTTATCAGGCAGCTGAGCAGGCATGAATCCTGCGGCCCAGCTGGCGGTTATCAGGCAGCTGAGCAGGCATGAATCCTGCGGCCCAGCTGGCGGTTATCAGGCAGCTGAGCAGGCATGAATCCTGCGGCCCAGCTGGCGATTATCAGGCAGCTGAGCAGGCATGAATCCTGCGGCCCAGCTGGCGGTTATCAGGCAGCTGAGCAGGCATGAATCCTGCGGCCCAGCTGGCGATTATCAGGCAGCTGAGCAGGCATGAATCCTGCGGCCCAGCTGGCGATTATCAGGCAGCTGAGCAGGCATGAATCCTGCGGCCCAGCTGGCGGTTATCAGGCAGCTGAGCAGGCATGAATCCTGCGGCCCAGCTGGCGGTTATCAGGCAGCTGAGCAGGCATGAATCCTGCGGCCCAGCTGGCGGTTATCAGGCAGCTGAGCAGGCATGAATCCTGCGGCCCAGCTGGCGATTATCAGGCAGCTGAGCAGGCATGAATCCTGCGGCCCAGCTGGCGATTATCAGGCAGCTGAGCAGGCATGAATCCTGCGGCCCAGCAGGCACTGATCACGTGCCTGTCATGCAGTGATCAGGTGACTGAGAGGCGCTGATCATGTGACTGCTCATGTGCTGATCAGGCAGCTGAGCAGCATGAATCATGCGCCCAGCTGGCAAGAATCAGGCAGCTGAGCAGGCATGAATCCTGCGGCCCAGCTGGCGATTATCAGGCAGCTGAGCAGGCATGAATCCTGCGGCCCAGCTGGCGATTATCAGGCAGCTGAGCAGGCATGAATCCTGCGGCCCAGCTGGCGGTTATCAGGCAGCTGAGCAGGCATGAATCCTGCGGCCCAGCTGGCGATTATCAGGCAGCTGAGCAGGCATGAATCCTGCGGCCCAGCTGGCGATTATCAGGCAGCTGAGCAGGCATGAATCCTGCGGCCCAGCTGGCGGTTATCAGGCAGCTGAGCAGGCATGAATCCTGCGGCCCAGCTGGCGGTTATCAGGCAGCTGAGCAGGCATGAATCCTGCGGCCCAGCTGGCGATTATCAGGCAGCTGAGCAGGCATGAATCCTGCGGCCCAGCTGGCGATTATCAGGCAGCTGAGCAGGCATGAATCCTGCGGCCCAGCTGGCGATTATCAGGCAGCTGAGCAGGCATGAATCCTGCGGCCCAGCTGGCGGTTATCAGGCAGCTGAGCAGGCATGAATCCTGCGGCCCAGCTGGCGATTATCAGGCAGCTGAGCAGGCATGAATCCTGCGGCCCAGCTGGCGGTTATCAGGCAGCTGAGCAGGCATGAATCCTGCGGCCCAGCTGGCGGTTATCAGGCAGCTGAGCAGGCATGAATCCTGCGGCCCAGCTGGCGGTTATCAGGCAGCTGAGCAGGCATGAATCCTGCGGCCCAGCTGGCGGTTATCAGGCAGCTGAGCAGGCATGAATCCTGCGGCCCAGCTGGCGATTATCAGGCAGCTGAGCAGGCATGAATCCTGCGGCCCAGCTGGCGATTATCAGGCAGCTGAGCAGGCATGAATCCTGCGGCCCAGCTGGCGGTTATCAGGCAGCTGAGCAGGCATGAATCCTGCGGCCCAGCTGGCGGTTATCAGGCAGCTGAGCAGGCATGAATCCTGCGGCCCAGCTGGCGATTATCAGGCAGCTGAGCAGGCATGAATCCTGCGGCCCAGCTGACGATTATCAGGCAGCTGAGCAGGCATGAATCCTGCGGCCCAGCTGGCGGTTATCAGGCAGCTGAGCAGGCATGAATCCTGCGGCCCAGCTGGCGGTTATCAGGCAGCTGAGCAGGCATGAATCCTGCGGCCCAGCTGGCGATTATCAGGCAGCTGAGCAGGCATGAATCCTGCGGCCCAGCTGGCGATTATCAGGCAGCTGAGCAGGCATGAATCCTGCGGCCCAGCTGGCGATTATCAGGCAGCTGAGCAGGCATGAATCCTGCGGCCCAGCTGGCGATTATCAGGCAGCTGAGCAGGCATGAATCCTGCGGCCCAGCTGGCGGTTATCAGGCAGCTGAGCAGGCATGAATCCTGCGGCCCAGCTGGCGGTTATCAGGCAGCTGAGCAGGCATGAATCCTGCGGCCCAGCTGGCGGTTATCAGGCAGCTGAGCAGGCATGAATCCTGCGGCCCAGCTGGCGATTATCAGGCAGCTGAGCAGGCATGAATCCTGCGGCCCAGCTGGCGATTATCAGGCAGCTGAGCAGGCGCTGATCCCGCACCTCAGCAGGCACTGATCACGAGCCTGTCATGCAGTGATCAGGTGACTGAGAGGCGCTGATCATGTGACTGCTCATGTGCTGATCAGGTAGCTCTCCTGCACGGTTCATGTGCCTCAGCAGACAAGAATCAAGCAGCTGAGCAGGCATGAATCCTGCGGCCCAGCTGGCGATTATCAGGCAGCTGAGCAGGCATGAATCCTGCGGCCCAGCTGGCGATTATCAGGCAGCTGAGCAGGCATGAATCCTGCGGCCCAGCTGGCGATTATCAGGCAGCTGAGCAGGCATGAATCCTGCGGCCCAGCAGGCGGTTATCAGGCAGCTGAGCAGGCATGAATCCTGCGGCCCAGCTGGCGATTATCAGGCAGCTGAGCAGGCATGAATCCTGCGGCCCAGCTGGCGGTTATCAGGCAGCTGAGCAGGCATGAATCCTGCGGCCCAGCTGGCGATTATCAGGCAGCTGAGGAGGCATGAATCCTGCGGCCCAGCTGGCGGTTATCAGGCAGCTGAGCAGGCATGAATCCTGCGGCCCAGCTGGCGGTTATCAGGCAGCTGAGCAGGCATGAATACTGCGGCCCAGCTGGCGATTATCAGGCAGCTGAGCAGGCATGAATCCTGCGGCCCAGCTGGCGATTATCAGGCAGCTGAGCAGGCATGAATCCTGCGGCCCAGCTGGCGATTATCAGGCAGCTGAGCAGGCATGAATCCTGCGGCCCAGCTGGCGGTTATCAGGCAGCTGAGCAGGCATGAATCCTGCGGCCCAGCTGGCGGTTATCAGGCAGCTGAGCAGGCATGAATCCTGCGGCCCAGCTGGCGGTTATCAGGCAGCTGAGCAGGCATGAATCCTGCGGCCCAGCTGGCGATTATCAGGCAGCTGAGCAGGCATGAATCCTGCGGCCCAGCTGGCGATTATCAGGCAGCTGAGCAGGCATGATCCCGCACCTCAGCAGGCACTGATCACGTGCCTGTCATGCAGTGATCAGGTGACTGAGAGGCGCTGATCATGTGACTGCTCATGTGCTGATCAGGCAGCTCTCCTGCACGGTTCATGTGCCTCAGCAGACAAGAATCAAGCAGCTGAGCAGGCATGAATCCTGCGGCCCAGCTGGCGATTATCAGGCAGCTGAGCAGGCATGAATCCTGCGGCCCAGCTGGCGATTATCAGGCAGCTGAGCAGGCATGAATCCTGCGGCCCAGCTGGCGATTATCAGGCAGCTGAGCAGGCATGAATCCTGCGGCCCAGCTGGCGATTATCAGGCAGCTGAGCAGGCATGAATCCTGCGGCCCAGCTGGCGATTATCAGGCAGCTGAGCAGGCATGAATCCTGCGGCCCAGCTGGCGGTTATCAGGCAGCTGAGCAGGCATGAATCCTGCGGCCCAGCTTGCGGTTATCAGGCAGCTGAGCAGGCATGAATCCTGCGGCCCAGCTTGCGGTTATCAGGCAGCTGAGCAGGCATGAATCCTGCGGCCCAGCTGGCGATTATCAGGCAGCTGAGCAGGCATGAATCCTGCGGCCCAGCTGGCGGTTATCAGGCAGCTGAGCAGGCATGAATCCTGCGGCCCAGCTGGCGGTTATCAGGCAGCTGAGCAGGCATGAATCCTGCGGCCCAGCTGGCGGTTATCAGGCAGCTGAGCAGGCATGAATCCTGCGGCCCAGCTGGCGGTTATCAGGCAGCTGAGCAGGCATGAATCCTGCGGCCCAGCTGGCGATTATCAGGCAGCTGAGCAGGCATGAATCCTGCGGCCCAGCTGGCGATTATCAGGCAGCTGAGCAGGCATGAATCCTGCGGCCCAGCTGGCGATTATCAGGCAGCTGAGCAGGCATGAATCCTGCGGCCCAGCTGGCGGTTATCAGGCAGCTGAGCAGGCATGAATCCTGCGGCCCAGCTGGCGATTATCAGGCAGCTGAGCAGGCATGAATCCTGCGGCCCAGCTGGCGATTATCAGGCAGCTGAGCAGGCATGAATCCTGCGGCCCAGCTGGCGATTATCAGGCAGCTGAGCAGGCATGAATCCTGCGGCCCAGCTGGCGGTTATCAGGCAGCTGAGCAGGCATGAATCCTGCGGCCCAGCTGGCGATTATCAGGCAGCTGAGCAGGCATGAATCCTGCGGCCCAGCTGGCGATTATCAGGCAGCTGAGCAGGCATGAATCCTGCGGCCCAGCTGGCGATTATCAGGCAGCTGAGCAGGCATGAATCCTGCGGCCCAGCTGGCGATTATCAGGCAGCTGAGCAGGCATGAATCCTGCGGCCCAGCTGGCGGTTATCAGGCAGCTGAGCAGGCATGAATCCTGCGGCCCAGCTGGCGGTTATCAGGCAGCTGAGCAGGCATGAATCCTGCGGCCCAGCTGGCGGTTATCAGGCAGCTGAGCAGGCATGAATCCTGCGGCCCAGCTGGCGGTTATCAGGCAGCTGAGCAGGCATGAATCCTGCGGCCCAGCTGGCGATTATCAGGCAGCTGAGCAGGCATGAATCCCGCGGCCCAGCAGGCACTGATCACGTGCCTGTCATGCAGTGATCAGGTGACTGAGAGGCGCTGATCATGTGACTGCTCATGTGCTGATCAGGCAGCTGAGCAGGCATGAATCCTGCGCCTCAGCAGGCGAATCAGGCAGCTGAGCAGGCATGAATCCTGCGGCCCAGCTGGCGATTATCAGGCAGCTGAGCAGGCATGAATCCTGCGGCCCAGCTGGCGATTATCAGGCAGCTGAGCAGGCATGAATCCTGCGGCCCAGCTGGCGGTTATCAGGCAGCTGAGCAGGCATGAATCCTGCGGCCCAGCTGGCGGTTATCAGGCAGCTGAGCAGGCATGAATCCTGCGGCCCAGCTGGCGGTTATCAGGCAGCTGAGCAGGCATGAATCCTGCGGCCCAGCTGGCGGTTATCAGGCAGCTGAGCAGGCATGAATCCTGCGGCCCAGCTGGCGGTTATCAGGCAGCTGAGCAGGCATGAATCCTGCGGCCCAGCTGGCGGTTATCAGGCAGCTGAGCAGGCATGAATCCTGCGGCCCAGCTGGCGATTATCAGGCAGCTGAGCAGGCATGAATCCTGCGGCCCAGCTGGCGATTATCAGGCAGCTGAGCAGGCATGAATCCTGCGGCCCAGCTGGCGGTTATCAGGCAGCTGAGCAGGCATGAATCCTGCGGCCCAGCTGGCGGTTATCAGGCAGCTGAGCAGGCATGAATCCTGCGGCCCAGCTGGCGGTTATCAGGCAGCTGAGCAGGCATGAATCCTGCGGCCCAGCTGGCGATTATCAGGCAGCTGAGCAGGCATGAATCCTGCGGCCCAGCTGGCGATTATCAGGCAGCTGAGCAGGCGCTGATCCCGCACCTCAGCAGGCACTGATCACGTGCCTGTCATGCAGTGATCAGGTGACTGAGAGGTGCCGATCATGTGACTGCTCATGTGCTGATCAGGTAGCTCTCCTGCACGGATCATGTGCCTCAGCAGGTAAGAATCAAGCAGCTGAGCAGGCATGAATCCTGCGGCCCAGCTGGCGATTATCAGGCAGCTGAGCAGGCATGAATCCTGCGGCCCAGCTGGCGATTATCAGGCAGCTGAGCAGGCATGAATCCTGCGGCCCAGCTGGCGATTATCAGGCAGCTGAGCAGGCATGAATCCTGCGGCCCAGCTGGCGGTTATCAGGCAGCTGAGCAGGCATGAATCCTGCGGCCCAGCTGGCGATTATCAGGCAGCTGAGCAGGCATGAATCCTGCGGCCCAGCTGGCGATTATCAGGCAGCTGAGCAGGCATGAATCCTGCGGCCCAGCTGGCGGTTATCAGGCAGCTGAGCAGGCATGAATCCTGCGGCCCAGCTGGCGGTTATCAGGCAGCTGAGCAGGCATGAATCCTGCGGCCCAGCTGGCGGTTATCAGGCAGCTGAGCAGGCATGAATCCTGCGGCCCAGCTGGCGATTATCAGGCAGCTGAGCAGGCATGAATCCTGCGGCCCAGCTGGCGGTTATCAGGCAGCTGAGCAGGCATGAATCCTGCGGCCCAGCTGGCGGTTATCAGGCAGCTGAGCAGGCATGAATCCTGCGGCCCAGCTGGCGGTTATCAGGCAGCTGAGCAGGCATGAATCCTGCGGCCCAGCTGGCGGTTATCAGGCAGCTGAGCAGGCATGAATCCTGCGGCCCAGCTGGCGGTTATCAGGCAGCTGAGCAGGCATGAATCCTGCGGCCCAGCTGGCGATTATCAGGCAGCTGAGCAGGCGCTGATCCCGCACCTCAGCAGGCACTGATCACGTGCCTGTCATGCAGTGATCAGGTGACTGAGAGGCGCTGATCATGTGACTGCTCATGTGCTGATCAGGTAGCTCTCCTGCACGGATCATGTGCCTCAGCAGGCAAGAATCAAGCAGCTGAGCAGGCATGAATCCTGCGGCCCAGCTGGCGATTATCAGGCAGCTGAGCAGGCATGAATCCTGCGGCCCAGCTGGCGGTTATCAGGCAGCTGAGCAGGCATGAATCCTGCGGCCCAGCTGGCGGTTATCAGGCAGCTGAGCAGGCATGAATCCTGCGGCCCAGCTGGCGGTTATCAGGCAGCTGAGCAGGCATGAATCCTGCGGCCCAGCTGGCGGTTATCAGGCAGCTGAGCAGGCATGAATCCTGCGGCCCAGCTGGCGATTATCAGGCAGCTGAGCAGGCATGAATCCTGCGGCCCAGCTGGCGATTATCAGGCAGCTGAGCAGGCATGATCCCGCACCTCAGCAGGCACTGATCACGTGCCTGTCATGCAGTGATCAGGTGACTGAGAGGCGCTGATCATGTGACTGCTCATGTGCTGATCAGGTAGCTCTCCTGCACGGATCATGTGCCTCAGCAGGCAAGAATCAAGCAGCTGAGCAGGCATGAATCCTGCGGCCCAGCTGGCGATTATCAGGCAGCTGAGCAGGCATGAATCCTGCGGCCCAGCTGGCGGTTATCAGGCAGCTGAGCAGGCATGAATCCTGCGGCCCAGCTGGCGGTTATCAGGCAGCTGAGCAGGCATGAATCCTGCGGCCCAGCTGGCGATTATCAGGCAGCTGAGCAGGCATGAATCCTGCGGCCCAGCTGGCGATTATCAGGCAGCTGAGCAGGCATGAATCCTGCGGCCCAGCTGGCGCTGATCAGGCTGCATGCAGCAGGCACTGAGAGGCGCTGATCAGTGACTGCTCATGATCAGGCAGCTGAGCAGGCATGAATCCTGCGGCCCAGCTGGCGGTTATCAGGCAGCTGAGCAGGCATGAATCCTGCGGCCCAGCTGGCGGTTATCAGGCAGCTGAGCAGGCATGAATCCTGCGGCCCAGCTGGCGATTATCAGGCAGCTGAGCAGGCATGAATCCTGCGGCCCAGCTGGCGATTATCAGGCAGCTGAGCAGGCATGCATCCTGCGGCCCAGCTGGCGGTTATCAGGCAGCTGAGCAGGCATGAATCCTGCGGCCCAGCTGGCGATTATCAGGCAGCTGAGCAGGCATGAATCCTGCGGCCCAGCTGGCGGTTATCAGGCAGCTGAGCAGGCATGAATCCTGCGGCCCAGCTGGCGATTATCAGGCAGCTGAGCAGGCATGAATCCTGCGGCCCAGCTGGCGATTATCAGGCAGCTGAGCAGGCGCTGATCCCGCACCTCAGCAGGCACTGATCACGTGCCTGTCATGCAGGGATCAGGTGACTGAGAGGCGCTGATCATGTGACTGCTCATGTGCTGATCAGGTAGCTCTCCTGCACGGTTCATGTGCCTCAGCAGACAAGAATCAAGCAGCTGAGCAGGCATGAATCCTGCGGCCCAGCTGGCGATTATCAGGCAGCTGAGCAGGCATGAATCCTGCGGCCCAGCTGGCGATTATCAGGCAGCTGAGCAGGCATGAATCCTGCGGCCCAGCTGGCGGTTATCAGGCAGCTGAGCAGGCATGAATCCTGCGGCCCAGCTGGCGGTTATCAGGCAGCTGAGCAGGCATGAATCCTGCGGCCCAGCTGGCGGTTATCAGGCAGCTGAGCAGGCATGAATCCTGCGGCCCAGCTGGCGATTATCAGGCAGCTGAGCAGGCATGAATCCTGCGGCCCAGCTGGCGGTTATCAGGCAGCTGAGCAGGCATGAATCCTGCGGCCCAGCTGGCGATTATCAGGCAGCTGAGCAGGCATGAATCCTGCGGCCCAGCTGGCGATTATCAGGCAGCTGAGCAGGCATGAATCCTGCGGCCCAGCTGGCGATTATCAGGCAGCTGAGCAGGCATGAATCCTGCGGCCCAGCTGGCGGTTATCAGGCAGCTGAGCAGGCATGAATCCTGCGGCCCAGCTGGCGATTATCAGGCAGCTGAGCAGGCATGAATCCTGCGGCCCAGCTGGCGATTATCAGGCAGCTGAGCAGGCATGAATCCCGCACCTCAGCAGGCACTGATCACGTGCCTGTCATGCAGGGATCAGGTGACTGAGAGGCGCTGATCATGTGACTGCTCATGTGCTGATCAGGTAGCTCTCCTGCATGGATCATGTGCCCAGCAGGCAAGAATCAGGCAGCTGAGCAGGCATGAATCCTGCGGCCCAGCTGGCGATTATCAGGCAGCTGAGCAGGCATGAATCCTGCGGCCCAGCTGGCGATTATCAGGCAGCTGAGCAGGCATGAATCCTGCGGCCCAGCTGGCGATTATCAGGCAGCTGAGCAGGCATGAATCCTGCGGCCCAGCTGGCGATTATCAGGCAGCTGAGCAGGCATGAATCCTGCGGCCCAGCTGGCGGTTATCAGGCAGCTGAGCAGGCATGAATCCTGCGGCCCAGCTGGCGGTTATCAGGCAGCTGAGCAGGCATGAATCCTGCGGCCCAGCTGGCGGTTATCAGGCAGCTGAGCAGGCATGAATCCTGCGGCCCAGCTGGCGATTATCAGGCAGCTGAGCAGGCATGAATCCTGCGGCCCAGCTGGCGATTATCAGGCAGCTGAGCAGGCATGAATCCTGCGGCCCAGCTGGCGATTATCAGGCAGCTGAGCAGGCATGAATCCTGCGGCCCAGCTGGCGGTTATCAGGCAGCTGAGCAGGCATGAATCCTGCGGCCCAGCTGGCGGTTATCAGGCAGCTGAGCAGGCATGAATCCTGCGGCCCAGCTGGCGGTTATCAGGCAGCTGAGCAGGCATGAATCCTGCGGCCCAGCTGGCGATTATCAGGCAGCTGAGCAGGCATGAATCCTGCGGCCCAG
This sequence comes from Bos javanicus, assembly GCF_032452875.1. Lineage (NCBI taxonomy): Eukaryota > Metazoa > Chordata > Mammalia > Artiodactyla > Bovidae > Bos > Bos javanicus. The sequence goes on from NW_026894166.1 coordinate 160,682, forward strand.
CTGGCGATTATCAGGCAGCTGAGCAGGCGCTGATCCCGCACCTCAGCAGGCACTGATCACGTGCCTGTCATGCAGTGATCAGGTGACTGAGAGGCGCTGATCATGTGACTGCTCATGTGCTGATCAGGTAGCTCTCCTGCACGGATCATGTGCCTCAGCAGGCAAGAATCAAGCAGCTGAGCAGGCATGAATCCTGCGGCCCAGCTGGCGATTATCAGGCAGCTGAGCAGGCATGAATCCTGCGGCCCAGCTGGCGATTATCAGGCAGCTGAGCAGGCATGAATCCTGCGGCCCAGCTGGCGATTATCAGGCAGCTGAGCAGGCATGAATCCTGCGGCCCAGCTGGCGGTTATCAGGCAGCTGAGCAGGCATGAATCCTGCGGCCCAGCTGGCGGTTATCAGGCAGCTGAGCAGGCATGAATCCTGCGGCCCAGCTGGCGATTATCAGGCAGCTGAGCAGGCATGAATCCTGCGGCCCAGCTGGCGATTATCAGGCAGCTGAGCAGGCATGAATCCTGCGGCCCAGCTGGCGGTTATCAGGCAGCTGAGCAGGCATGAATCCTGCGGCCCAGCTGGCGGTTATCAGGCAGCTGAGCAGGCATGAATCCTGCGGCCCAGCTGGCGGTTATCAGGCAGCTGGGCAGGCATGAATCCTGCGGCCCAGCTGGCGGTTATCAGGCAGCTGAGCAGGCATGAATCCTGCGGCCCAGCTGGCGGTTATCAGGCAGCTGAGCAGGCATGAATCCTGCGGCCCAGCTGGCGGTTATCAGGCAGCTGAGCAGGCATGAATCCTGTGGCCCAGCTGGCGGTTATCAGGCAGCTGAGCAGGCATGAATCCTGCGGCCCAGCTGGCGATTATCAGGCAGCTGAGCAGGCATGAATCCTGCGGCCCAGCTGGCGATTATCAGGCAGCTGAGCAGGCGCTGATCCCGCACCTCAGCAGGCACTGATCACGTGCTGTCATGCAGTGATCAGGTGACTGAGAGGCGCTGATCATGTGACTGCTCATGTGCTGATCAGGTAGCTCTCCTGCACGGATCATGCGCCTCAGCAGGCAAGAATCACGCAGCTGAGCAGGCATGAATCCTGCGGCCCAGCTGGCGATTATCAGGCAGCTGAGCAGGCATGAATCCTGCGGCCCAGCTGGCGATTATCAGGCAGCTGAGCAGGCATGAATCCTGCGGCCCAGCTGGCGGTTATCAGGCAGCTGAGCAGGCATGAATCCTGCGGCCCAGCTGGCGATTATCAGGCAGCTGAGCAGGCATGAATCCTGCGGCCCAGCTGGCGGTTATCAGGCAGCTGAGCAGGCATGAATCCTGCGGCCCAGCTGGCGATTATCAGGCAGCTGAGCAGGCATGAATCCTGCGGCCCAGCTGGCGATTATCAGGCAGCTGAGCAGGCGCTGATCCCGCACCTCAGCAGGCACTGATCACGTGCCTGTCATGCAGTGATCAGGTGACTGAGAGGCGCTGATCATGTGACTGCTCATGTGCTGATCAGGTAGCTCTCCTGCACGGATCATGTGCCTCAGCAGGCAAGAATCAAGCAGCTGAGCAGGCATGAATCCTGCGGCCCAGCTGGCGATTATCAGGCAGCTGAGCAGGCATGAATCCTGCGGCCCAGCTGGCGATTATCAGGCAGCTGAGCAGGCATGAATCCTGCGGCCCAGCTGGCGATTATCAGGCAGCTGAGCAGGCATGAATCCTGCGGCCCAGCTGGCGGTTATCAGGCAGCTGAGCAGGCATGAATCCTGCGGCCCAGCTGGCGATTATCAGGCAGCTGAGCAGGCATGAATCCTGCGGCCCAGCTGGCGATTATCAGGCAGCTGAGCAGGCATGAATCCTGCGGCCCAGCTGGCACTGATCAGTGCCTGTCATGCAGTGATCAGGTGACTGAGGCAGCTGATCATGTGACTGCGGCCCAGCTGGCTTATCAGGCAGCTGAGCAGGCATGAATCCTGCGGCCCAGCTGGCGGTTATCAGGCAGCTGAGCAGGCATGAATCCTGCGGCCCAGCTGGCGATTATCAGGCAGCTGAGCAGGCATGAATCCTGCGGCCCAGCTGGCGATTATCAGGCAGCTGAGCAGGCATGAATCCTGCGGCCCAGCTGGCGATTATCAGGCAGCTGAGCAGGCATGATCCCGCCCCTCGGCAGGCAGCTGATCAGGTGCCTGTCATGCAGTGATCAGGTGACTGAGCAGGCATGATCATGTGACCCAGCTGGCTGATCAGGCAGCTGAGCAGGCATGAATCCTGCGGCCCAGCTGGCAAGAATCAGGCAGCTGAGCAGGCATGAATCCTGCGGCCCAGCTGGCGATTATCAGGCAGCTGAGCAGGCATGAATCCTGCGGCCCAGCTGGCGATTATCAGGCAGCTGAGCAGGCATGAATCCTGCGGCCCAGCTGGCGGTTATCAGGCAGCTGAGCAGGCATGAATCCTGCGGCCCAGCTGGCGGTTATCAGGCAGCTGAGCAGGCATGAATCCTGCGGCCCAGCTGGCGGTTATCAGGCAGCTGAGCAGGCATGAATCCTGCGGCCCAGCTGGCGGTTATCAGGCAGCTGAGCAGGCATGAATCCTGCGGCCCAGCTGGCGGTTATCAGGCAGCTGAGCAGGCATGAATCCTGCGGCCCAGCTGGCGGTTATCAGGCAGCTGAGCAGGCATGAATCCTGCGGCCCAGCTGGCGGTTATCAGGCAGCTGAGCAGGCATGAATCCTGCGGCCCAGCTGGCGGTTATCAGGCAGCTGAGCAGGCATGAATCCTGCGGCCCAGCTGGCGGTTATCAGGCAGCTGAGCAGGCATGAATCCTGCGGCCCAGCTGGCGGTTATCAGGCAGCTGAGCAGGCATGAATCCTGCGGCCCAGCTTGCGGTTATCAGGCAGCTGAGCAGGCATGAATCCTGCGGCCCAGCTGGCGGTTATCAGGCAGCTGAGCAGGCATGAATCCTGCGGCCCAGCTGGCGATTATCAGGCAGCTGAGCAGGCATGAATCCTGCGGCCCAGCTGGCGATTATCAGGCAGCTGAGCAGGCGCTGATCCCGCACCTCAGCAGGCACTGATCACGTGCCTGTCATGCAGTGATCAGGTGACTGAGAGGCGCTGATCATGTGACTGCTCATGTGCTGATCAGGTAGCTCTCCTGCACGGATCATGTGCCTCAGCAGGCAAGAATCAAGCAGCTGAGCAGGCATGAATCCTGCGGCCCAGCTGGCGATTATCAGGCAGCTGAGCAGGCATGAATCCTGCGGCCCAGCTGGCGATTATCAGGCAGCTGAGCAGGCATGAATCCTGCGGCCCAGCTGGCGGTTATCAGGCAGCTGAGCAGGCATGAATCCTGCGGCCCAGCTGGCGGTTATCAGGCAGCTGAGCAGGCATGAATCCTGCGGCCCAGCTGGCGGTTATCAGGCAGCTGAGCAGGCATGAATCCTGCGGCCCAGCTGGCGATTATCAGGCAGCTGAGCAGGCATGAATCCTGCGGCCCAGCTGGCGATTATCAGGCAGCTGAGCAGGCGCTGATCCCGCACCTCAGCAGGCACTCACGTGCCTGTCATGCAGTGATCAGGTGACTGAGAGGCGCTGATCATGTGACTGCTCATGTGCTGATCAGGCAGCTCTCACGGATCCTGTGCCTCAGCTGGCAAGAATCAAGCAGCTGAGCAGGCATGAATCCTGCGGCCCAGCTGGCGATTATCAGGCAGCTGAGCAGGCATGAATCCTGCGGCCCAGCTGGCGGTTATCAGGCAGCTGAGCAGGCATGAATCCTGCGGCCCAGCTGGCGGTTATCAGGCAGCTGAGCAGGCATGAATCCTGCGGCCCAGCTGGCGGTTATCAGGCAGCTGAGCAGGCATGAATCCTGCGGCCCAGCTGGCGATTATCAGGCAGCTGAGCAGGCATGAATCCTGCGGCCCAGCTGGCGATTATCAGGCAGCTGAGCAGGCGCTGATCCCGCACCTCAGCAGGCACTGATCACGTGCCTGTCATGCAGGGATCAGGTGACTGAGAGGCGCTGATCATGTGACTGCTCATGTGCTGATCAGGTAGCTCTCCTGCACGGTTCATGTGCCTCAGCAGACAAGAATCAAGCAGCTGAGCAGGCATGAATCCTGCGGCCCAGCTGGCGGTTATCAGGCAGCTGAGCAGGCATGAATCCTGCGGCCCAGCTGGCGATTATCAGGCAGCTGAGTAGGCATGAATCCTGCGGCCCAGCTGGCGATTATCAGGCAGCTGAACAGGCGCTGATCCCGCACCTCAGCAGGCACTGATCACGTGCCTGTCATGCAGTGATCAGGTGACTGAGAGGCGCTGATCATGTGACTGCTCATGTGCTGATCAGGTAGCTCTCCTGCACGGTTCATGTGCCTCAGCAGGCAAGAATCAAGCAGCTGAGCAGGCATGAATCCTGCGGCCCAGCTGGCGATTATCAGGCAGCTGAGCAGGCATGAATCCTGCGGCCCAGCTGGCGATTATCAGGCAGCTGAGCAGGCATGAATCCTGCGGCCCAGCTGGCGGTTATCAGGCAGCTGAGCAGGCATGAATCCTGCGGCCCAGCTGGCGGTTATCAGGCAGCTGAGCAGGCATGAATCCTGCGGCCCAGCTGGCGATTATCAGGCAGCTGAGCAGGCATGAATCCTGCGGCCCAGCTGGCGGTTATCAGGCAGCTGAGCAGGCATGAATCCTGCGGCCCAGCTGGCGGTTATCAGGCAGCTGAGCAGGCATGAATCCTGCGGCCCAGCTGGCGGTTATCAGGCAGCTGAGCAGGCATGAATCCTGCGGCCCAGCTGGCGATTATCAGGCAGCTGAGCAGGCATGAATCCTGCGGCCCAGCTGGCGGTTATCAGGCAGCTGAGCAGGCATGAATCCTGCGGCCCAGCTGGCGGTTATCAGGCAGCTGAGCAGGCATGAATCCTGCGGCCCAGCTGGCGGTTATCAGGCAGCTGAGCAGGCATGAATCCTGCGGCCCAGCTGGCGATTATCAGGCAGCTGAGCAGGCATGAATCCTGCGGCCCAGCTGGCTTATCAGGCAGCTGAGCAGGCATGAATCCTGCGGCCCAGCTGGCGGTTATCAGGCAGCTGAGCAGGCATGAATCCTGCGGCCCAGCTGGCGATTATCAGGCAGCTGAGCAGGCATGAATCCTGCGGCCCAGCTGGCGGTTATCAGGCAGCTGAGCAGGCATGAATCCTGCGGCCCAGCTGGCGGTTATCAGGCAGCTGAGCAGGCATGAATCCTGCGGCCCAGCTGGCGGTTATCAGGCAGCTGAGCAGGCATGAATCCTGCGGCCCAGCTGGCGATTATCAGGCAGCTGAGCAGGCATGAATCCTGCGGCCCAGCTGGCGGTTATCAGGCAGCTGAGCAGGCATGAATCCTGCGGCCCAGCTGGCGATTATCAGGCAGCTGAGCAGGCATGAATCCTGCGGCCCAGCTGGCGATTATCAGGCAGCTGAGCAGGCATGAATCCTGCGGCCCAGCTGGCGGTTATCAGGCAGCTGAGCAGGCATGAATCCTGCGGCCCAGCTGGCGGTTATCAGGCAGCTGAGCAGGCATGAATCCTGCGGCCCAGCTGGCGGTTATCAGGCAGCTGAGCAGGCATGAATCCTGCGGCCCAGCTGGCGATTATCAGGCAGCTGAGCAGGCATGAATCCTGCGGCCCAGCTGGCGATTATCAGGCAGCTGAGCAGGCGCTGATCCCGCACCTCAGCAGGCACTGATCACGTGCCTGTCATGCAGGGATCAGGTGACTGAGAGGCGCTGATCATGTGACTGCTCATGTGCTGATCAGGTAGCTCTCCTGCACGGATCATGTGCCCAGCAGGCAAGAATCAAGCAGCTGAGCAGGCATGAATCCTGCGGCCCAGCTGGCGATTATCAGGCAGCTGAGCAGGCATGAATCCTGCGGCCCAGCTGGCGGTTATCAGGCAGCTGAGCAGGCATGAATCCTGCGGCCCAGCTGGCGGTTATCAGGCAGCTGAGCAGGCATGAATCCTGCGGCCCAGCTGGCGGTTATCAGGCAGCTGAGCAGGCATGAATCCTGCGGCCCAGCTGGCGGTTATCAGGCAGCTGAGCAGGCATGAATCCTGCGGCCCAGCTGGCGGTTATCAGGCAGCTGAGCAGGCATGAATCCTGCGGCCCAGCTGGCGATTATCAGGCAGCTGAGCAGGCATGAATCCTGCGGCCCAGCTGGCGATTATCAGGCAGCTGAGCAGGCATGAATCCTGCGGCCCAGCTGGCGGTTATCAGGCAGCTGAGCAGGCATGAATCCTGCGGCCCAGCTGGCGGTTATCAGGCAGCTGAGCAGGCATGAATCCTGCGGCCCAGCTGGCGGTTATCAGGCAGCTGAGCAGGCATGAATCCTGCGGCCCAGCTGGCGATTATCAGGCAGCTGAGCAGGCATGAATCCTGCGGCCCAGCTGGCGATTATCAGGCAGCTGAGCAGGCGCTGATCCCGCACCTCAGCAGGCACTGATCACGTGCCTGTCATGCAGTGATCAGGTGACTGAGAGGCGCTGATCATGTGACTGCTCATGTGCTGATCAGGTAGCTCTCCTGCACGGTTCATGTGCCTCAGCAGACAAGAATCAAGCAGCTGAGCAGGCATGAATCCTGCGGCCCAGCTGGCGATTATCAGGCAGCTGAGCAGGCATGAATCCTGCGGCCCAGCTGGCGATTATCAGGCAGCTGAGCAGGCATGAATCCTGCGGCCCAGCTGGCGGTTATCAGGCAGCTGAGCAGGCATGAATCCTGCGGCCCAGCTGGCGGTTATCAGGCAGCTGAGCAGGCATGAATCCTGCGGCCCAGCTGGCGATTATCAGGCAGCTGAGCAGGCATGAATCCTGCGGCCCAGCTGGCGATTATCAGGCAGCTGAGCAGGCATGAATCCTGCGGCCCAGCTGGCGGTTATCAGGCAGCTGAGCAGGCATGAATCCTGCGGCCCAGCTGGCGGTTATCAGGCAGCTGAGCAGGCATGAATCCTGCGGCCCAGCTGGCGATTATCAGGCAGCTGAGGAGGCATGAATCCTGCGGCCCAGCTGGCGGTTATCAGGCAGCTGAGCAGGCATGAATCCTGCGGCCCAGCTGGCGGTTATCAGGCAGCTGAGCAGGCATGAATCCTGCGGCCCAGCTGGCGGTTATCAGGCAGCTGAGCAGGCATGAATCCTGCGGCCCAGCTGGCGGTTATCAGGCAGCTGAGCAGGCATGAATCCTGCGGCCCAGCTGGCGATTATCAGGCAGCTGAGCAGGCATGAATCCTGCGGCCCAGCTGGCGATTATCAGGCAGCTGAGCAGGCGCTGATCCCGCACCTCAGCAGGCACTGATCACGTGCCTGTCATGCAGTGATCAGGTGACTGAGAGGCGCTGATCATGTGACTGCTCATGTGCTGATCAGGTAGCTCTCCTCTACGGATCATGTGCCTCAGCAGGCAAGAATCAAGCAGCTGAGCAGGCATGAATCCTGCGGCCCAGCTGGCGATTATCAGGCAGCTGAGCAGGCATGAATCCTGCGGCCCAGCTGGCGATTATCAGGCAGCTGAGCAGGCATGAATCCTGCGGCCCAGCTGGCGATTATCAGGCAGCTGAGCAGGCATGAATCCTGCGGCCCAGCTGGCGGTTATCAGGCAGCTGAGCAGGCATGAATCCTGCGGCCCAGCTGGCGGTTATCAGGCAGCTGAGCAGGCATGAATCCTGCGGCCCAGCTGGCGGTTATCAGGCAGCTGAGCAGGCATGAATCCTGCGGCCCAGCTGGCGATTATCAGGCAGCTGAGCAGGCATGAATCCTGCGGCCCAGCTGGCGGTTATCAGGCAGCTGAGCAGGCATGAATCCTGCGGCCCAGCTGGCGGTTATCAGGCAGCTGAGCAGGCATGAATCCTGCGGCCCAGCTGGCGGTTATCAGGCAGCTGAGCAGGCATGAATCCTGCGGCCCAGCTGGCGATTATCAGGCAGCTGAGCAGGCATGAATCCTGCGGCCCAGCTGGCGATTATCAGGCAGCTGAGCAGGCATGAATCCTGCGGCCCAGCTGGCGGTTATCAGGCAGCTGAGCAGGCATGAATCCTGCGGCCCAGCTGGCGGTTATCAGGCAGCTGAGCAGGCATGAATCCTGCGGCCCAGCTGGCGATTATCAGGCAGCTGAGCAGGCATGAATCCTGCGGCCCAGCTGGCGATTATCAGGCAGCTGAGCAGGCATGATCCCGCACCTCAGCAGGCACTTATCACGTGCCTGTCATGCAGTGATCAGGTGACTGAGAGGCGCTGATCATGTGACTGCTCATGTGCTGATCAGGCAGCTGAGCAGCATGGATCCTGTGGCCCAGCTGGCAAGAATCAGGCAGCTGAGCAGGCATGAATCCTGCGGCCCAGCTGGCGATTATCAGGCAGCTGAGCAGGCATGAATCCTGGGGCCCAGCTGGCGATTATCAGGCAGCTGAGCAGGCATGAATCCTGCGGCCCAGCTGGCGGTTATCAGGCAGCTGAGCAGGCATGAATCCTGCGGCCCAGCTGGCGGTTATCAGGCAGCTGAGCAGGCATGAATCCTGCGGCCCAGCTGGCGATTATCAGGCAGCTGAGCAGGCATGAATCCTGCGGCCCAGCTGGCGGTTATCAGGCAGCTGAGCAGGCATGAATCCTGCGGCCCAGCTGGCGATTATCAGGCAGCTGAGCAGGCGCTGATCCCGCACCTCAGCAGGCACTGATCACGTGCCTGTCATGCAGTGATCAGGTGACTGAGAGGCGCTGATCATGTGACTGCTCATGTGCTGATCAGGTAGCTCTCCTGCACGGTTCATGTGCCTCAGCAGACAAGAATCAAGCAGCTGAGCAGGCATGAATCCTGCGGCCCAGCTGGCGATTATCAGGCAGCTGAGCAGGCATGCATCCTGCGGCCCAGCTGGCGTTATCAGGCAGCTGAGCAGGCATGAATCCTGCGGCCCAGCTGGCGGTTATCAGGCAGCTGAGCAGGTATGAATCCTGCGGCCCAGCTGGCGGTTATCAGGCAGCTGAGCAGGCATGAATCCTGCGGCCCAGCTGGCGGTTATCAGGCAGCTGAGGAGGCATGAATCCTGCGGCCCAGCTGGCGGTTATCAGGCAGCTGAGCAGGCGCTGATCCTGCAGCCCAGCTGGCACTGATCACGTGCCTGTCATGCAGGGATCAGGTGACTGAGAGGCGCTGATCATGTAACTGCTCATGTGCTGATCAGGTAGCTCTCCTGCATGATTCCTGCGGCTCAGCTGGAAAGAATCAGGCAGCTGAGCAGGCATGAATCCTGCGGCCCAGCTGGCTGTTATCAGGCAGCTGAGCAGGCATGAATCCTGCGGCCCAGCTGGCGGTTATCAGGCAGCTGAGCAGGCATGAATCCTGCGGCCCAGCTGGCGGTTATCAGGCAGCTGAGCAGGCATGCATCCTGCGGCCCAGCTGGCGGTTATCAGGCAGCTGAGCAGGCATGAATCCTGCGGCCCAGCTGGCACTGATCACGTGCCTGTCAGGCAGCTGAGCAGGTGACTGAGAGGCGCTGATCCTGTGACGGCCCATGTGCTTATCAGGCAGCTGAGCAGGGAATCTGTGCCCAGCTGGCGATTATCAGGCAGCTGAGCAGGCATGAATCCTGCGGCCCAGCTGGCGATTATCAGGCAGCTGAGCAGGCATGCATCCTGCGGCCCAGCTGACGGTTATCAGGCAGCTGAGCAGGCATGAATCCTGCGGCCCAGCTGGCGGTTATCAGGCAGCTGAGCAGGCATGAATCCTGCGGCCCAGCTGGCGGTTATCAGGCAGCTGAGCAGGCATGAATCCTGCGGCCCAGCTGGCGATTATCAGGCAGCTGAGCAGGCATGAATCCTGCGGCCCAGCTGGCGATTATCAGGCAGCTGAGCAGGCGCTGATCCCGCACCTCAGCAGGCACTGATCACGTGCCTGTCATGCAGGGATCAGGTGACTGAGAGGCGCTGATCATGTAACTGCTCATGTGCTGATCAGGTAGCTCTCCTGCACGGTTCATGTGCCTCAGCAGAAAAGAATCAAGCAGCTGAGCAGGCATGAATCCTGCGGCCCAGCTGGCGATTATCAGGCAGCTGAGCAGGCATGAATCCTGCGGCCCAGCTGGCGGTTATCAGGCAGCTGAGGAGGCATGAATCCTGCGGCCCAGCTGGCGGTTATCAGGCAGCTGAGCAGGCATGAATCCTGCGGCCCAGCTGGCGGTTATCAGGCAGCTGAGCAGGCATGAATCCTGCGGCCCAGCTGGCGATTATCAGGCAGCTGAGCAGGCATGAATCCTGCGGCCCAGCTGGCGATTATCAGGCAGCTGAGCAGGCATGAATCCTGCGGCCTCAGCAGGCACTGATCACGTGCCTGTCATGCAGTGATCAGGTGACTGAGAGGCGCTGATCATGTGACTGCTCATGTGCTGATCAGGTAGCTCTCCTCACGGATCATGTGCCTCAGCAGGCAAGAATCAAGCAGCTGAGCAGGCATGAATCCTGCGGCCCAGCTGGCGGTTATCAGGCAGCTGAGCAGGCATGAATCCTGCGGCCCAGCTGGCGATTATCAGGCAGCTGAGCAGGCATGAATCCTGCGGCCCAGCTGGCGGTTATCAGGCAGCTCAGCAGGCATGAATCCTGCGGCCCAGCTGGCGGTTATCAGGAAGCTGAGCAGGCATGAATCCTGCGGCCCAGCTGGCGATTATCAGGCAGCTGAGCAGGCATGAATCCTGCGGCCCAGCTGGCGGTTATCAGGCAGCTGAGCAGGCATGAATCCTGCGGCCCAGCTGGCGGTTATCAGGCAGCTGAGCAGGCATGAATCCTGCGGCCCAGCTGGCGGTTATCAGGCAGCTGAGCAGGCATGAATCCTGCGGCCCAGCTGGCGATTATCAGGCAGCTGAGCAGGCATGAATCCTGCGGCCCAGCTGGCGGTTATCAGGCAGCTGAGCAGGCATGAATCCTGCGGCCCAGCTGGCGATTATCAGGCAGCTGAGCAGGCATGAATCCTGCGGCCCAGCTGGCGATTATCAGGCAGCTGAGCAGGCATGAATCCTGCGGCCCAGCTGGCGGTTATCAGGCAGCTGAGCAGGCATGAATCCTGCGGCCCAGCTGGCGGTTATCAGGCAGCTGAGCAGGCATGAATCCTGCGGCCCAGCTGGCGGTTATCAGGCAGCTGAGCAGGCGCTGATCCCGCACCTCAGCAGGCACTGATCACGTGCCTGTCATGCAGTGATCAGGTGACTGAGAGGCGCTGATCATGTGACTGCTCATGTGCTGATCAGGTAGCTCTCCTGCACGGATCACGTGCCTCAGCAGGCAAGAATCAAGCAGCTGAGCAGGCATGAATCCTGCGGCCCAGCTGGCGATTATCAGCAGCTGAGCAGGCATGCATCCTGCGGCCCAGCTGACGGTTATCAGGCAGCTGAGCAGGCATGAATCCTGCGGCCCAGCTGGCGGTTATCAGGCAGCTGAGCAGGCATGAATCCTGCGGCCCAGCTGGCGGTTATCAGGCATCTGAGCAGGCATGAATCCTGCGGCCCAGCTGGCGATTATCAGGCAGCTGAGCAGGCATGAATCCTGCGGCCCAGCTGGCGATTATCAGGCAGCTGAGCAGGCGCTGATCCCGCACCTCAGCAGGCACTGATCACGTGCCTGTCATGCAGGGATCAGGTGACTGAGAGGCGCTGATCATGTGACTGCTCATGTGCTGATCAGGTAGCTCTCCTGCACGGTTCATGTGCCTCAGCAGAAAAGAATCAAGCAGCTGAGCAGGCATGAATCCTGCGGCCCAGCTGGCGATTATCAGGCAGCTGAGCAGGCATGAATCCTGCGGCCCAGCTGGCGATTATCAGGCAGCTGAGCAGGCATGAATCCTGCGGCCCAGCTGGCGGTTATCAGGCAGCTGAGCAGGCATGAATCCTGCGGCCCAGCTGGCGGTTATCAGGCAGCTGAGCAGGCATGAATCCTGCGGCCCAGCTGGCGGTTATCAGGCAGCTGAGCAGGCATGAATCCTGCGGCCCAGCTGGCGGTTATCAGGCAGCTGAGCAGGCATGAATCCTGCGGCCCAGCTGGCGGTTATCAGGCAGCTGAGCAGGCATGAATCCTGCGGCCCAGCTGGCGGTTATCAGGCAGCTGAGCAGGCATGAATCCTGCGGCCCAGCTGGCGGTTATCAGGCAGCTGAGCAGGCATGAATCCTGCGGCCCAGCTGGCGGTTATCAGGCAGCTGGGCAGGCATGAATCCTGCGGCCCAGCTGGCGGTTATCAGGCAGCTGAGCAGGCATGAATCCTGCGGCCCAGCTGGCGATTATCAGGCAGCTGAGCAGGCATGAATCCTGCGGCCCAGCTGGCGGTTATCAGGCAGCTGAGCAGGCATGAATCCTGCGGCCCAGCTGGCGGTTATCAGGCAGCTGAGCAGGCATGAATCCTGCGGCCCAGCTGGCGGTTATCAGGCAGCTGAGCAGGCATGAATCCTGCGGCCCAGCTGGCGATTATCAGGCAGCTGAGCAGGCGCTGATCCCGCACCTCAGCAGGCACTGATCACGTGCCTGTCATGCAGTGATCAGGTGACTGAGAGGCGCTGATCATGTGACTGCTCATGTGCTGATCAGGTAGCTCTCCTGCACGGATCACGTGCCTCAGCAGGCAAGAATCAAGCAGCTGAGCAGGCATGAATCCTGCGGCCCAGCTGGCGATTATCAGGCAGCTGAGCAGGCATGAATCCTGCGGCCCAGCTGGCGGTTATCAGGCAGCTGAGCAGGCATGAATCCTGCGGCCCAGCTGGCGGTTATCAGGCAGCTGAGCAGGCATGAATCCTGCGGCCCAGCTGGCGGTTATCAGGCAGCTGAGCAGGCATGAATCCTGCGGCCCAGCTGGCGGTTATCAGGCAGCTGAGCAGGCATGAATCCTGCGGCCCAGCTGGCGATTATCAGGCAGCTGAGGAGGCATGAATCCTGCGGCCCAGCTGGTGGTTATCAGGCAGCTGAGCAGGCGCTGAATCCCGCACCTCAGCAGGCACTGATCACGTGCCTGTCATGCAGTGATCAGGTGACTGAGAGGCGCTGATCATGTGACTGCTCATGTGCTGATCAGGTAGCTATCAGGCACGGTTCCTGTGCCTCAGCAGGCTAGTATCAAGCAGCTGAGCAGGCATGAATCCTGCGGCCCAGCTGGCGATTATCAGGCAGCTGAGCAGGCATGAATCCTGCGGCCCAGCTGGCGGTTATCAGGCAGCTGAGCAGGCATGAATCCTGCGGCCCAGCTGGCGGTTATCAGGCAGCTGAGCAGGCATGAATCCTGCGGCCCAGCTGGCGGTTATCAGGCAGCTGAGCAGGCATGAATCCTGCGGCCCAGCTGGCGATTATCAGGCAGCTGAGCAGGCATGAATCCTGCGGCCCAGCTGGCGATTATCAGGCAGCTGAGCAGGCGCTGATCCCGCGCCCAGCGGCACTGATCAGTGCCTGTCATGCAGGGATCAGGTGACTGAGAGGCGCTGATCATGCTGCTCATGTGCTGATCAGGTAGCTCTCCTGCACGGTTCATGTGCCTCAGCAGAAAAGAATCAAGCAGCTGAGCAGGCATGAATCCTGCGGCCCAGCTGGCGGTTATCAGGCAGCTGAGCAGGCATGAATCCTGCGGCCCAGCTGGCGATTATCAGGCAGCTGAGCAGGCATGAATCCTGCGGCCCAGCTGGCGGTTATCAGGCAGCTGAGCAGGCATGAATCCTGCGGCCCAGCTGGCGGTTATCAGGCAGCTGAGCAGGCATGAATCCTGCGGCCCAGCTGGCGCTGATCACGTGCTGTCATGCAATCAGGTGGCTGAGAGGCGCTGATCATGTGACTGCCATGTGCTGGTTATCAGGCAGCTGAGCAGGCATGAATCCTGCGGCCCAGCTGGCGGTTATCAGGCAGCTGAGCAGGCATGAATCCTGCGGCCCAGCTGGCGATTATCAGGCAGCTGAGCAGGCATGCATCCTGCGGCCCAGCTGGCGGTTATCAGGCAGCTGAGCAGGCATGAATCCTGCGGCCCAGCTGGCGGTTATCAGGCAGCTGAGCAGGCATGAATCCTGCGGCCCAGCTGGCAGTTATCAGGCAGCTGAGCAGGCATGAATCCTGCGGCCCAGCTGGCGATTATCAGGCAGCTGAGCAGGCATGAATCCTGCGGCCCAGCTGGCGATTATCAGGCAGCTGAGCAGGCGCTGATCCGGCACCTCAGCAGGCACTGATCACGTGCCTGTCATGCATGATCAGGTGACTGAGAGGCGCTGATCATGTGACTGCTCATGTGCTGATCAGGTAGCTCTCCTGCACGGTTCATGTGCCTCAGCAGACAAGAATCAAGCAGCTGAGCAGGCATGAATCCTGCGGCCCAGCTGGCGATTATCAGGCAGCTGAGCAGGCATGAATCCTGCGGCCCAGCTGGCGATTATCAGGCAGCTGAGCAGGCATGAATCCTGCGGCCCAGCTGGCGATTATCAGGCAGCTGAGCAGGCATGAATCCTGCGGCCCAGCTGGCGGTTATCAGGCAGCTGAGCAGGCATGAATCCTGCGGCCCAGCTGGCGATTATCAGGCAGCTGAGCAGGCATGAATCCTGCGGCCCAGCTGGCGGTTATCAGGCAGCTGAGCAGGCATGAATCCTGCGGCCCAGCTGGCGCTTATCAGGCAGCTGAGCAGGCATGATCCTGGGGCCAGCTGCTCAGCGGTTATCAGGCAGCTGAGCAGGCATGACTCGGCCCAGCGGCGAGTATCAGGCAGCTGAGCAGGCATGAATCCTGCGGCCCAGCTGGCGGTTATCAGGCAGCTGAGCAGGCATGAATCCTGCGGCCCAGCTGGCGATTATCAGGCAGCTGAGCAGGCATGAATCCTGCGGCCCAGCTGGCGGTTATCAGGCAGCTGAGCAGGCATGAATCCTGCGGCCCAGCTGGCGGTTATCAGGCAGCTGAGCAGGCATGAATCCTGCGGCCCAGCTGGCGGTTATCAGGCAGCTGAGCAGGCATGAATCCTGCGGCCCAGCTGGCGGTTATCAGGCAGCTGAGCAGGCATGAATCCTGCGGCCCAGCTGGCGATTATCAGGCAGCTGAGCAGGCATGAATCCTGCGGCCCAGCTGGCGGTTATCAGGCAGCTGAGCAGGCATGAATCCTGCGGCCCAGCTGGCGGTTATCAGGCAGCTGAGCAGGCATGAATCCTGCGGCCCAGCTGGCGGTTATCAGGCAGCTGAGCAGGCATGAATCCTGCGGCCCAGCTGGCGATTATCAGGCAGCTGAGCAGGCATGAATCCTGCGGCCCAGCTGGCGGTTATCAGGCAGCTGAGCAGGCATGAATCCTGCGGCCCAGCTGGCGGTTATCAGGCAGCTGAGCAGGCATGAATCCTGCGGCCCAGCTGGCGGTTATCAGGCAGCTGAGCAGGCATGAATCCTGCGGCCCAGCTGGCGATTATCAGGCAGCTGAGCAGGCGCTGATCCCGCGCCCCAGGCACTGATCACGTGCCTGTCATGCAGTGATCAGGTGACTGAGAGGCGCTGATCATGTGACTGCTCATGTGCTTATCAGGTAGCTGAGCAGGCATGAATCCTGCGGCCCAGCTGGCGAGAATCAGGCAGCTGAGCAGGCATGAATCCTGCGGCCCAGCTGGCGATTATCAGCAGCTGAGCAGGCATGCATCCTGCGGCCCAGCTGGCGGTTATCAGGCAGCTGAGCAGGCATGAATCCTGCGGCCCAGCTGGCGGTTATCAGGCAGCTGAGCAGGCATGAATCCTGCGGCCCAGCTGGCGGTTATCAGGCAGCTGAGCAGGCATGAATCCTGCGGCCCAGCTGGCGATTATCAGGCAGCTGAGCAGGCATGAATCCTGCGGCCCAGCTGGCGATTATCAGGCAGCTGAGCAGGCGCTGATCCCGCACCTCAGCAGGCACTGATCACGTGCCTGTCATGCAGGGATCAGGTGACTGAGAGGCGCTGATCATGTGACTGCTCATGTGCTGATCAGGTAGCTCTCCTGCACGGTTCATGTGCCTCAGCAGAAAAGAATCAAGCAGCTGAGCAGGCATGAATCCTGCGGCCCAGCTGGCGATTATCAGGCAGCTGAGCAGGCATGAATCCTGCGGCCCAGCTGGCGATTATCAGGCAGCTGAGCAGGCATGAATCCTGCGGCCCAGCTGGCGGTTATCAGGCAGCTGAGCAGGCATGAATCCTGCGGCCCAGCTGGCGGTTATCAGGCAGCTGAGCAGGCATGAATCCTGCGGCCCAGCTGGCGGTTATCAGGCAGCTGAGCAGGCATGAATCCTGCGGCCCAGCTGGCGGTTATCAGGCAGCTGAGCAGGCATGAATCCTGCGGCCCAGCTGGCGGTTATCAGGCAGCTGAGCAGGCATGAATCCTGCGGCCCAGCTGGCGGTTATCAGGCAGCTGAGCAGGCATGAATCCTGCGGCCCAGCTGGCGGTTATCAGGCAGCTGAGCAGGCATGAATCCTGCGGCCCAGCTGGCGGTTATCAGGCAGCTGAGCAGGCATGAATCCTGCGGCCCAGCTGGCGATTATCAGGCAGCTGAGCAGGCATGAATCCTGCGGCCCAGCTGGCGGTTATCAGGCAGCTGAGCAGGCATGAATCCTGCGGCCCAGCTGGCGGTTATCAGGCAGCTGAGCAGGCATGAATCCTGCGGCCCAGCTGGCGGTTATCAGGCAGCTGAGCAGGCATGAATCCTGCGGCCCAGCTGGCGGTTATCAGGCAGCTGAGCAGGCATGAATCCTGCGGCCCAGCTGGCGGTTATCAGGCAGCTGAGCAGGCATGAATCCTGCGGCCCAGCTGGCGGTTATCAGGCAGCTGAGCAGGCATGAATCCTGCGGCCCAGCTGGCGATTATCAGGCAGCTGAGCAGGCATGAATCCTGCGGCCCAGCTGGCGATTATCAGGCAGCTGAGCAGGCATGAATCCTGCGGCCCAGCTGGCGATTATCAGGCAGCTGAGCAGGCATGAATCCTGCGGCCCAGCTGGCGGTTATCAGGCAGCTGAGCAGGCATGAATCCTGCGGCCCAGCTGGCGGTTATCAGGCAGCTGAGCAGGCATGAATCCTGCGGCCCAGCTGGCGGTTATCAGGCAGCTGAGCAGGCATGAATCCTGCGGCCCAGCTGGCGGTTATCAGGCAGCTGAGCAGGCATGAATCCTGCGGCCCAGCTGGCGGTTATCAGGCAGCTGAGCAGGCATGAATCCTGCGGCCCAGCTGGCGGTTATCAGGCAGCTGAGCAGGCATGAATCCTGCGGCCCAGCTGGCGGTTATCAGGCAGCTGAGCAGGCATGAATCCTGCGGCCCAGCTGGCGGTTATCAGGCAGCTGAGCAGGCATGAATCCTGCGGCCCAGCTGGCGGTTATCAGGCAGCTGAGCAGGCATGAATCCTGCGGCCCAGCTGGCGATTATCAGGCAGCTGAGCAGGCATGAATCCTGCGGCCCAGCTGGCGGTTATCAGGCAGCTGAGCAGGCATGAATCCTGCGGCCCAGCTGGCGGTTATCAGGCAGCTGAGCAGGCATGAATCCTGCGGCCCAGCTGGCGGTTATCAGGCAGCTGAGCAGGCATGAATCCTGCGGCCCAGCTGGCGATTATCAGGCAGCTGAGCAGGCGCTGATCCCGCACCTCAGCAGGCACTGATCACGTGCCTGTCATGCAGGGATCAGGTGACTGAGAGGCGCTGATCATGTGACTGCTCATGTGCTGATCAGGTAGCCTCCGGCATGCATCCTGCGGCCCAGCTGGCGGTTATCAGGCAGCTGAGCAGGCATGAATCCTGCGGCCCAGCTGGCGATTATCAGCAGCTGAGCAGGCATGCATCCTGCGGCCCAGCTGACGGTTATCAGGCAGCTGAGCAGGCATGAAT